>NC_139221.1:90182244-90369744 GCF_055691185.1 Crinia signifera
AAGGGGGCTGGAGGGCGCCAGGCCCCGCCCACTTCCGCTTTATAGCCCAGCAACAGATGCCAGGGCAACCCTGGGCATGGCAGGGGGCTTGAGGGCGCCAGGCCCAACCCACTTCCGCTTTTGCGGCCAGCAACAGTTGCCAGGGCAAGCCTGGGAATAGCAGGGGGCTTGAGGGCGACAGGCCCCGTCCACTTCCGCTTTGGGGCCCAGCAACAGTTTCCAGGGCAAGCCTGGGCATGGCAGGGGGCTTGAGGGCGCCTGGCCCCGCCCACTTCCGCTTTGGGGCCCAGCAACAGTTGCCAGGGCAACCCTGGGCATAGCAGGGGGCTGAAGGGTGCCTGGCCCCGCCCACTTCCGCTTTGGGGGTCAGCAACAGTTGCCAGGGCAACCCTGGGCATGGCAGGGGGCTTGAGGGCGCCAGGCCCCGCCCACTTCCGCTTTGGGGCCCAGCAACAGTTACCAGGGCAAGCCTGGGCATGGCAGGGGGCTTGAGGGCGCCAGGCCCCGCCCACTTCCGCTTTGGGGCCCGGCAACCCTGGGCATAGCAGGGGGCTGGAGGGCGCCAGGACCCGCCCACTTCCGCTTTTGGGGCCAGCAACAGTTGCCAGGGCAAGCATGGGCATGGCAGGGGGCTGGAGGGCGCCAGGCCCCGCCCACTTCCGCTTTGGAGCCCAGCAACAGATGCCAGGGTAACTCTGGGCATGGCAGGGGGCTTGAGGGCGCCAGGCCCCGCCCACTTCCGCTTTGGGGCCCAGCAACAGTTGCCAGGGCAACCCTGGTCATGGCAGGGGGCTGGAGGGCGCCAGGCCCCGCCCACTTCCGCTTTGGGGTCCAGCAACAGTTGCCAGGGCAACCCTGGGCATGGCAGGAGGCTGGAGGGCGCCAGGCCCCGCCCACTTCCGCTTTGGGGGTCAGCAACAGATGCCAGGGCAACCTTGGGCATAGCAGGGGGCTGAAGGGCAACTGGCCCCGCTTACTTCCGCTTTGGGTGCCAGCAACAGTTGCCAGGGCAACCCTGGGCATGGCAGGGGGCTGGAGGGTGCCAGGCCCCGCCCACTTCCGCTTTGGAGCCCAGTAACAGATGCCAGGGCAAGCCTGGGCATGGCAGGGGGCTTGAGGGCGCCAGGCCCCGCCTACTTCCGTTTTGGAGCCCAGCAACAGAAGCCTGGGCAACCCTGGGCATGGCAGGGGGCTGGAGGGCGCCAGGCCCCGCCCACTTCCGCTTTGGAGCCCAGCATCAGATGCCAGGGCAACTCTGGGCATGGCAGGGGGCTTGAGGGCGCCAGGCCCCGCCCACTTCCGCTTTGGGGCCCAGCAACAGTTGCCAGGGCAACCCTGGTCATGGCAGGGGGCTGGAGGGCGCCAGGCCCCGCCCACTTCCGCTTTGGGGTCCAGCAACAGTTGCCAGGGCAACCCTGGGCATGGCAGGAGGCTGGAGGGCGCCAGGCCCCGCCCACTTCCGCTTTGGGGGTCAGCAACAGATGCCAGGGCAACCTTGGGCATAGCAGGGGGCTAAAGGGCAACTGGCCCCGCTTACTTCCGCTTTGGGTGCCAGCAACAGTTGCCAGGGCAACCCTGGGCATGGCAGGGGGCTGGAGGGTGCCAGGCCCCGCCCACTTCCGCTTTGGAGCCCAGCAACAGATGCCAGGGCAAGCCTGGGCATGGCAGGGGGCTTGAGGGCGCCAGGCCCCGCCCACTTCCGCTTTGGAGCCCAGCAACAGAAGCCTGGGCAACCCTGGGCATGGCAGGGGGCTAGAGGGCGCCAGGCCCCGCCCACTTCCGCTTTTGGGGCCAGCAACAGTTGCCAGGGCAAGCCTGGGCATTGCAGGGGGCTTGAGGGCGCCAGGCCCCACCAACTTCCGCTTTGGCGGCCAGCAACAGTTGCCAGGGCAAGCATGGGCATGGCAGGGTGCTGGAGGGCGCCAGGCCCCGCCCACTTCCGCTTTGGAGCCCAGCAACAGATGCCATGGCAACCCTGGGCATGGCAGGGGGCTTGAGGGCGCCAGGCCCCACCAACTTCCGCTTTGGGGCCCAGCAACAGTTGCCAGGGCAACCCTGGGCATAGCTGGGGGCTGAAGGGCGCCTGGCCCCGCCCACTTCCGCTTTGGGGGTCAGCAACGGTTGCCTGGGCAACCCTGGGCATGGCAGGGGGCTTGAGGACACCAGGCCCGCCCACTTCCGCTTTGGGGCCCAGGAACAGTTTCCAGGGCAAGCCTGGGCATGGCAGGGGGATTGAGGGCGCCAGGCCCCGCCCACTTCCGCTTTGGGGGCCAGCAACAGTTGTCAGGGCAATCCTGGGCATGGCAGGGGGCTTGAGGGCGACAGGCCCCGCCCACTTCCGCTTTGGAGCCCAGCAGCAGATGCCAGGGCAACCCTGGGCATGGCAGGGGGCTTGAGGGCGCCAGGCCCAACCCACTTCCGCTTTTGCGGCCAGCAACAGTTGCCAGGGCAAGCCTGGGAATAGCAGGGGGCTTGAGGGCGACAGGCCCCGTCCACTTCCGCTTTGGGGCCCAGCAACAGTTGCCAGGGCAAGCCTGGGCATGGCAGGGGGCTTGAGGGCGCCTGGCCCCGCCCACTTCCGCTTTGGGGCCCAGCAACAGTTGCAGGGTAAGCCTGGGCATGGCAGGGCATGGCTGGGGGCTGGAGGGCGCCAGGCCCCTCCCACTTCCGCTTTGTGGGTCAGCAACAGATGCCAGGGCAACCCTGGGCATGGCAGGGGGCTGGAGGGCGACAGGCCCCGTTCACTTCCACTTTGGGGCCCAGCAACAGTTGCCAGGGCAACCCTGGGCATGGCAGGGGGATTGAGGGCGCCAGGCCCCGCCCACTTCCGCTTTGGAGCCCAGCAACAGATGCCAGGGCAAGCCTGGGCATGGCAGGGGGCTTGAGGGCGCCAGGCCCCGCCCACTTCCGCTTTGGAGCCCAGCAACAGAAGCCTGGGCAACCCTGGGCATGGCAGGGGGCTAGAGGGCGCCAGGCCCCGCCCACTTCCGCTTTTGGGGCCAGCAACAGTTGCCAGGGCAAGCCTGGGCATTGCAGGGGGCTTGAGGGCGCCAGGCCCCACCAACTTCCGCTTTGGCGGCCAGCAACAGTTGCCAGGGCAAGCATGGGCATGGCAGGGTGCTGGAGGGCGCCAGGCCCCGCCCACTTCCGCTTTGGAGCCCAGCAACAGATGCCATGGCAACCCTGGGCATGGCAGGGGGCTTGAGGGCGCCAGGCCCCACCAACTTCCGCTTTGGGGCCCAGCAACAGTTGCCAGGGCAACCCTGGGCATAGCTGGGGGCTGAAGGGCGCCTGGCCCCGCCCCTTCCGCTTTGGGGGTCAGCAACGGTTGCCTGGGCAACCCTGGGCATGGCAGGGGGCTTGAGGACACCAGGCCCGCCCACTTCCGCTTTGGGGCCCAGGAACAGTTTCCAGGGCAAGCCTGGGCATGGCAGGGGGATTGAGGGCGCCAGGCCCCGCCCACTTCCGCTTTGGGGGCCAGCAACAGTTGTCAGGGCAATCCTGGGCATGGCAGGGGGCTTGAGGGCGACAGGCCCCGCCCACTTCCGCTTTGGAGCCCAGCAGCAGATGCCAGGGCAACCCTGGGCATGGCAGGGGGCTTGAGGGCGCCAGGCCCAACCCACTTCCGCTTTTGCGGCCAGCAACAGTTGCCAGGGCAAGCCTGGGAATAGCAGGGGGCTTGAGGGCGACAGGCCCCGTCCACTTCCGCTTTGGGGCCCAGCAACAGTTGCCAGGGCAAGCCTGGGCATGGCAGGGGGCTTGAGGGCGCCTGGCCCCGCCCACTTCCGCTTTGGGGCCCAGCAACAGTTGCAGGGTAAGCCTGGGCATGGCAGGGCATGGCTGGGGGCTGGAGGGCGCCAGGCCCCTCCCACTTCCGCTTTGTGGGTCAGCAACAGATGCCAGGGCAACCCTGGGCATGGCAGGGGGCTGGAGGGCGACAGGCCCCGTTCACTTCCACTTTGGGGCCCAGCAACAGTTGCCAGGGCAACCCTGGGCATGGCAGGGGGATTGAGGGCGCCAGGCCCCGCCCACTTCCGCTTTGGGGGCCAGCAACAGTTGCCAGGGCAACCCTGGGCATGGCAGAAGGCTTGAGGGCGCCTGGCCCCGCCCACTTCCGCTTTGGAGCCCAGCAACAGTTGCCAGGGCAACCCTGGGCATGGCAGGGGCTTGAGGGCGCCAGGCCCCGCCCACTTCCGCTTTGGAGCCCAGCAACAGATGCCAGGGCAACCCTGGGCATGGCAGGGGGCTTGAGGGCGCCAGACCCCGCCCACTTCCGCTTTGGGGGCCAGCAACAGTAGCCAGAGCAAGCCTGGGCATGGCAGGGGGCTTGAGAGCGCCTGGCCCCGCCCACTTCCGCTTTGGGGCCCAGCAACAGTTGCCAGGGAATCCCTGGGCACAGCAGGGGGCTGAAGGGTGCCTGGCCCCGCCCACTTCCGCTTTGGGGGTCAGCAACAGTTGCCATGGCAACCCTGGGCATGGCAGGGGGCATGAGGGCGCCAGGCCCCGCCCACTTCCGCTTTGGGGCCCAGCAACAGTTGCCAGGGCAAGCCTGGGCATGGCAGGGGGCTTGAGGGCGCCAGGCCCCGCCCACTTCCGCTTTGGGGCCCAGCAACAGTTGCCAGGGAAACCCTGGGCATGGCAGGGGGCTGGAGGGCGCCAGGCCCCGCCCACTTTCGCTTTTGGGGCCAGCAACAGTTGCCAGGGCAAGCATGGGCATGGCAGGGGGCTGTAGGGCGCCAGGCCCCGCCGACTTCAGCTTTGGAGCCCAGCAACAGATGCCAGGGCAACCCTGGGCATGGCAGGGGGCTTGAGGGCGCCAGGCCCCGTCCACTTCCGCTTTGGGGGCCAGCAACAGTTGCCAGGGCAAGCCTGGGAATGGCAGGGGGCTTGAGGGCGCCAGGCCCCGCCCACTTCCGCTTTGGAGCCCAGCAACAGATGGAAGGGCAACCCTGGGCATGGCAGGGGGCTTGAGGGCGCCAGGCCCCGCCCACTTCCGCTTTGGGGGCCAGCAACAGTTGCCAGGGCAACCCTGGGCATAGAAGGGGGCTGGAGGGCGCCAGGCCCCGCCCACTTCCGCTTTGGAGCCCAGCAACAGATGCCAGGGCAACCCTGGGCATGGCAGGGGGCTTGAGGGCGCCAGGCCCAACCCACTTCCGCTTTTGCGGCCAGCAACAGTTGCCAGGGCAAGCCTGGGAATAGCAGGGGGCTTGAGGGCGACAGGCCCCGTCCACTTCCGCTTTGAGGCCCAGCAACAGTTTCCAGGGCAAGCCTGGGCATGGCAGGGGGCTTGAGGGCGCCTGGCCCCGTCCACTTCCGCTTTGGGGCCCAGCAACAGTTGCCAGGGCAACCCTGGGCATAGCAGGGGGCTGAAGGGTGCCTGGCCCCGCCCACTTCCGCTTTGGGGGTCAGCAACAGTTGCCAGGGCAACCCTGGGCATGGCAGGGGGCTTGAGGGCGCCAGGCCCCGCCCACTTCCGCTTTGGGGCCCAGCAACAGTTACCAGGGCAAGCCTGGGCATGGCAGGGGGCTTGAGGGCGCCAGGCCCCGCCCACTTCCGCTTTGGGGCCCGGCAACCCTGGGCATAGCAGGGGGCTGGAGGGCGCCAGGCCCCGCCCACTTCCGCTTTTGGGGCCAGCAACAGTTGCCAGGGCAAGCATGGGCATGGCAGGGGGCTGGAGGGCGCCATGCCCCGCCCACTTCCGCTTTGGAGCCCAGCAACAGATGCCAGGGTAACTCTGGGCATGGCAGGGGGCTTGAGGGCGCCAGGCCCCGCCCACTTCCGCTTTGGGGCCCAGCAACAGTTGCCAGGGCAACCCTGGTCATGGCAGGGGGCTGGAGGGCGCCAGGCCCCGCCCACTTCCGCTTTGGGGTCCAGCAACAGTTGTCAGGGCAATCCTGGGCATGGCAGGGGGCTTGAGGGTTACAGGCCCCGCCCACTTCCGCTTTGGAGCCCAGCAGCAGATGCCAGGGCAACCCTGGGCATGGCAGGGGGCTTGAGGGCGCCAGGCCCAACCCACTTCCGCTTTTGCGGCCAGCAACAGTTGCCAGGGCAAGCCTGGGAATAGTAGGGGGCTTGAGGGCGACAGGCCCCGTCCACTTCCGCTTTGGGGCCCAGCAACAGTTGCCAGGGCAAGCCTGGGCATGGCAGGGGGCTTGAGGGCGCCTGGCCCCGCCCACTTCCGCTTTGGGGCCCAGCAACAGTTGCAGGGTAAGCCTGGGCATGGCAGGGCATGGCTGGGGGCTGGAGGGCGCCAGGCCCCTCCCACTTCCGCTTTGTGGGTCAGCAACAGATGCCAGGGCAACCCTGGGCATGGCAGGGGGCTGGAGGGCGACAGGCCCCGTTCACTTCCACTTTGGGGCCCAGCAACAGTTGCCAGGGCAACCCTGGGCATGGCAGGGGGATTGAGGGCGCCAGGCCCCGCCCACTTCCGCTTTGGGGGCCAGCAACAGTTGCCAGGGCAACCCTGGGCATGGCAGAAGGCTTGAGGGCGCCTGGCCCCGCCCACTTCCGCTTTGGAGCCCAGCAACAGTTGCCAGGGCAACCCTGGGCATGGCAGGGGGCTTGAGGGCGCCAGGCCCCGCCCACTTCCGCTTTGGAGCCCAGCAACAGATGCCAGGGCAACCCTGGGCATGGCAGGGGGCTTGAGGGCGCCAGACCCCGCCCACTTCCGCTTTGGGGGCCAGCAACAGTAGCCAGAGCAAGCCTGGGCATGGCAGGGGGCTTGAGAGCGCCTGGCCCCGCCCACTTCCGCTTTGGGGCCCAGCAACAGTTGCCAGGGCATCCCTGGGCATAGCAGGGGGCTGAAGGGTGCCTGGCCCCGCCCACTTCCGCTTTGGGGGTCAGCAACAGTTGCCAGGGCAACCCTGGGCATGGCAGGGGGCTTGAGGGCGCCAGGCCCCGCCCACTTCCGCTTTGGGGCCCAGCAACAGTTACCAGGGCAAGCCTGGGCATGGCAGGGGGCTTGAGGGCGCCAGGCCCCGCCCACTTCCGCTTTGGGGCCCGGCAACCCTGGGCATAGCAGGGGGCTGGAGGGCGCCAGGCCCCGCCCACTTCCGCTTTTGGGGCCAGCAACAGTTGCCAGGGCAAGCATGGGCATGGCAGGGGGCTGGAGGGCGCCATGCCCCGCCCACTTCCGCTTTGGAGCCCAGCAACAGATGCCAGGGTAACTCTGGGCATGGCAGGGGGCTTGAGGGCGCCAGGCCCCGCCCACTTCCGCTTTGGGGCCCAGCAACAGTTGCCAGGGCAACCCTGGTCATGGCAGGGGGCTGGAGGGCGCCAGGCCCCGCCCACTTCCGCTTTGGGGTCCAGCAACAGTTGCCAGGGCAACCCTGGGCATGGCAGGAGGCTGGAGGGCGCCAGGCCCCGCCCACTTCCGCTTTGGGGGTCAGCAACAGATGCCAGGGCAACCTTGGGCATAGCAGGGGGCTGAAGGGCAACTGGCCCCGCTTACTTCCGCTTTGGGTGCCAGCAACAGTTGCCAGGGCAACCCTGGGCATGGCAGGGGGCTGGAGGGTGCCAGGCCCCGCCCACTTCCGCTTTGGAGCCCAGCAACAGATGCCAGGGCAAGCCTGGGCATGGCAGGGGGCTTGAGGGCGCCAGGCCCCGCCCACTTCCGCTTTGGAGCCCAGCAACAGAAGCCTGGGCAACCCTGGGCATGGCAGGGGGCTGGAGGGCGCCAGGCCCCGCCCACTTCCGCTTTGGAGCCCAGCATCAGATGCCAGGGCAACTCTGGGCATGGCAGGGGGCTTGAGGGCGCCAGGCCCCGCCCACTTCCGCTTTGGGGCCCAGCAACAGTTGCCAGGGCAACCCTGGTCATGGCAGGGGGCTGGAGGGCGCCAGGCCCCGCCCACTTCCGCTTTGGGGTCCAGCAACAGTTGCCAGGGCAACCCTGGGCATGGCAGGAGGCTGGAGGGCGCCAGGCCCCGCCCACTTCCGCTTTGGGGGTCACCAACAGATGCCAGGGCAACCTTGGGCATAGCAGGGGGCTGAAGGGCAACTGGCCCCGCTTACTTCCGCTTTGGGTGCCAGCAACAGTTGCCAGGGCAACCCTGGGCATGGCAGGGGGCTGGAGGGTGCCAGGCCCCGCCCACTTCCGCTTTGGAGCCCAGCAACAGATGCCAGGGCAAGCCTGGGCATGGCAGGGGGCTTGAGGGCGCCAGGCCCCGCCCACTTCCGCTTTGGAGCCCAGCAACAGAAGCCTGGGCAACCCTGGGCATGGCAGGGGGCTGGAGGGCGCCAGGCCCCGCCCACTTCCGCTTTTGGGGCCAGCAACAGTTGCCAGGGCAAGCCTGGGCATTGCAGGGGGCTTGAGGGCGCCAGGCCCCACCAACTTCCGCTTTGGCGGCCAGCAACAGTTGCCAGGGCAAGCATGGGCATGGCAGGGTGCTGGAGGGCGCCAGGCCCCGCCCACTTCCGCTTTGGAGCCCAGCAACAGATGCCATGGCAACCCTGGGCATGGCAGGGGGCTTGAGGGCGCCAGGCCCCACCCACTTCCGCTTTGGGGCCCAGCAACAGTTGCCAGGGCAACCCTGGGCATAGCTGGGGGCTGAAGGGCGCCTGGCCCCGCCCACTTCCGCTTTGGGGGTCAGCAACGGTTGCCTGGGCAACCCTGGGCATGGCAGGGGGCTTGAGGAAACCAGGCCCGCCCACTTCCGCTTTGGGGCCCAGGAACAGTTTCCAGGGCAAGCCTGGGCATGGCAGGGGGATTGAGGGCGCCAGGCCCCGCCCACTTCCGCTTTGGGGGCCAGCAACAGTTGTCAGGGCAATCCTGGGCATGGCAGGGGGCTTGAGGGTTACAGGCCCCGCCCACTTCCGCTTTGGAGCCCAGCAGCAGATGCCAGGGCAACCCTGGGCATGGCAGGGGGCTTGAGGGCGCCAGGCCCAACCCACTTCCGCTTTTGCGGCCAGCAACAGTTGCCAGGGCAAGCCTGGGAATAGTAGGGGGCTTGAGGGCGACAGGCCCCGTCCACTTCCGCTTTGGGGCCCAGCAACAGTTGCCAGGGCAAGCCTGGGCATGGCAGGGGGCTTGAGGGCGCCTGGCCCCGCCCACTTCCGCTTTGGGGCCCAGCAACAGTTGCAGGGTAAGCCTGGGCATGGCAGGGCATGGCTGGGGGCTGGAGGGCGCCAGGCCCCTCCCACTTCCGCTTTGTGGGTCAGCAACAGATGCCAGGGCAACCCTGGGCATGGCAGGGGGCTGGAGGGCGACAGGCCCCGTTCACTTCCACTTTGGGGCCCAGCAACAGTTGCCAGGGCAACCCTGGGCATGGCAGGGGGATTGAGGGCGCCAGGCCCCGCCCACTTCCGCTTTGGGGGCCAGCAACAGTTGCCAGGGCAACCCTGGGCATGGCAGAAGGCTTGAGGGCGCCTGGCCCCGCCCACTTCCGCTTTGGAGCCCAGCAACAGTTGCCAGGGCAACCCTGGGCATGGCAGGGGGCTTGAGGGCGCCAGGCCCCGCCCACTTCCGCTTTGGAGCCCAGCAACAGATGCCAGGGCAACCCTGGGCATGGCAGGGGGCTTGAGGGCGCCAGACCCCGCCCACTTCCGCTTTGGGGGCCAGCAACAGTAGCCAGAGCAAGCCTGGGCATGGGAGGGGGCTTGAGAGCGCCTGGCCCCGCCCACTTCCGCTTTGGGGCCCAGCAACAGTTGCCAGGGCATCCCTGGGCACAGCAGGGGGCTGAAGGGTGCCTGGCCCCGCCCACTTCCGCTTTGGGGGTCAGCAACAGTTGCCATGGCAACCCTGGGCATGGCAGGGGGCATGAGGGCGCCAGGCCCCGCCCACTTCCGCTTTGGGGCCCAGCAACAGTTGCCAGGGCAAGCCTGGGCATGGCAGGGGGCTTGAGGGCGCCAGGCCCCGCCCACTTCCGCTTTGGGGCCCAGCAACAGTTGCCAGGGAAACCCTGGGCATGGCAGGGGGCTGGAGGGCGCCAGGCCCCGCCCACTTTCGCTTTTGGGGCCAGCAACAGTTGCCAGGGCAAGCATGGGCATGGCAGGGGGCTGGAGGGCGCCAGGCCCCGCCGACTTCAGCTTTGGAGCCCAGCAACAGATGCCAGGGCAACCCTGGGCATGGCAGGGGGCTTGAGGGCGCCAGGCCCCGTCCACTTCCGCTTTGGGGGCCAGCAACAGTTGCCAGGGCAAGCCTGGGAATGGCAGGGGGCTTGAGGGCGCCAGGCCCCGCCCACTTCCGCTTTGGAGCCCAGCAACAGATGGAAGGGCAACCCTGGGCATGGCAGGGGGCTTGAGGGCGCCAGGCCCCGCCCACTTCCGCTTTGGGGGCCAGCAACAGTTGCCAGGGCAACCCTGGGCATAGAAGGGGGCTGGAGGGCGCCAGGCCCCGCCCACTTCCGCTTTGGAGCCCAGCAACAGATGCCAGGGCAACCTGGGCATGGCAGGGGGCTTGAGGGCACCAGGCCCAACCACTTCCGCTTTTGCGGCCAGCAACAGTTGCCAGGGCAAGCCTGGGAATAGCAGGGGGCTTGAGGGCGACAGGCCCCGTCCACTTCCGCTTTGGGGCCCAGCAACAGTTTCCAGGGCAAGCCTGGGCATGGCAGGGGGCTTGAGGGCGCCTGGCCCCGCCCACTTCCGCTTTGGGGCCCAGCAACAGTTGCCAGGGCAACCCTGGGCATAGCAGGGGGCTGAAGGGTGCCTGGCCCGCCCACTTCCGCTTTGGGGGTCAGCAACAGTTGCCAGGGCAACCCTGGGCATGGCAGGGGGCTTGAGGGCGCCAGGCCCCGCCCACTTCCGCTTTGGGGCCCAGCAACAGTTACCAGGGCAAGCCTGGGCATGGCAGGGGCTTGAGGGCGCCAGGCCCCGCCCACTTCCGCTTTGGGGCCCGGCAACCCTGGGCATAGCAGGGGGCTGGAGGGCGCCAGGACCCGCCCACTTCCGCTTTTGGGGCCAGCAACAGTTGCCAGGGCAAGCATGGGCATGGCAGGGGGCTGGAGGGCGCCAGGCCCCGCCCACTTCCGCTTTGGAGCCCAGCAACAGATGCCAGGGTAACTCTGGGCATGGCAGGGGGCTTGAGGGCGCCAGGCCCCGCCCACTTCCGCTTTGGGGCCCAGCAACAGTTGCCAGGGCAACCCTGGTCATGGCAGGGGGCTGGAGGGCGCCAGGCCCCGCCCACTTCCGCTTTGGGGTCCAGCAACAGTTGCCAGGGCAACCCTGGGCATGGCAGGAGGCTGGAGGGCGCCAGGCCCCGCCCACTTCCGCTTTGGGGGTCAGCAACAGATGCCAGGGCAACCTTGGGCATAGCAGGGGGCTGAAGGGCAACTGGCCCCGCTTACTTCCGCTTTGGGTGCCAGCAACAGTTGCCAGGGCAACCCTGGGCATGGCAGGGGGCTGGAGGGTGCCAGGCCCCGCCCACTTCCGCTTTGGAGCCCAGTAACAGATGCCAGGGCAAGCCTGGGCATGGCAGGGGGCTTGAGGGCGCCAGGCCCCGCCTACTTCCGCTTTGGAGCCCAGCAACAGAAGCCTGGGCAACCCTGGGCATGGCAGGGGGCTGGAGGGCGCCAGGCCCCGCCCACTTCCGCTTTGGAGCCCAGCATCAGATGCCAGGGCAACTCTGGGCATGGCAGGGGGCTTGAGGGCGCCAGGCCCCGCCCACTTCCGCTTTGGGGTCCAGCAACAGTTGCCAGGGCAACCCTGGGCATGGCAGGAGGCTGGAGGGCGCCAGGCCCCGCCCACTTCCGCTTTGGGGGGTCAGCAACAGATGCCAGGGCAACCTTGGGCATAGCAGGGGGCTAAAGGGCAACTGGCCCCGCTTACTTCCGCTTTGGGTGCCAGCAACAGTTGCCAGGGCAACCCTGGGCATGGCAGGGGGCTGGAGGGTGCCAGGCCCCGCCCACTTCCGCTTTGGAGCCCAGCAACAGATGCCAGGGCAAGCCTGGGCATGGCAGGGGGCTTGAGGGCGCCAGGCCCCGCCCACTTCCGCTTTGGAGCCCAGCAACAGAAGCCTGGGCAACCCTGGGCATGGCAGGGGGCTGGAGGGCGCCAGGCCCCGCCCACTTCCGCTTTTGGGGCCAGCAACAGTTGCCAGGGCAAGCCTGGGCATTGCAGGGGGCTTGAGGGCGCCAGGCCCCACCACTCCGCTTTGGCGGCCAGCAACAGTTGCCAGGGCAAGCATGGGCATGGCAGGGTGCTGGAGGGCGCCAGGCCCCGCCCACTTCCGCTTTGGAGCCCAGCAACAGATGCCATGGCAACCCTGGGCATGGCAGGGGGCTTGAGGGCGCCAGGCCCCACCCACTTCCGCTTTGGGGCCCAGCAACAGTTGCCAGGGCAACCCTGGGCATAGCTGGGGCTGAAGGGCGCCTGGCCCTGCCCACTTCCGCTTTGGGGGTCAGCAACGGTTGCCTGGGCAACCCTGGGCATGGCAGGGGGCTTGAGGACACCAGGCCCGCCCACTTCCGCTTTGGGGCCCAGGAACAGTTTCCAGGGCAGCCTGGGCATGGCAGGGGGGTTGAGGGCGCCAGGCCCCGCCCACTTCCGCTTTGGGGGCCAGCAACCAGTTGTCAGGGCAATCCTGGGCATGGCAGGGGGCTTGAGGGCGACAGGCCCCGCCCACTTCCGCTTTGGAGCCCAGCAGCAGATGCCAGGGCAACCCTGGGCATGGCAGGGGGCTTGAGGGCGCCAGGCCCAACCCACTTCCGCTTTTGCGGCCAGCAACAGTTGCCAGGGCAAGCCTGGGAATAGCAGGGGGCTTGAGGGCGACAGGCCCCGTCCACTTCCGCTTTGGGGCCCAGCAACAGTTGCCAGGGCAAGCCTGGGCATGGCAGGGGGCTTGAGGGCGCCTGGCCCCGCCCACTTCCGCTTTGGGGCCCAGCAACAGTTGCAGGGTAAGCCTGGGCATGGCAGGGCATGGCTGGGGGCTGGAGGGCGCCAGGCCCCTCCCACTTCCGCTTTGTGGGTCAGCAACAGATGCCAGGGCAACCCTGGGCATGGCAGGGGGCTGGAGGGCGACAGGCCCCGTTCACTTCCACTTTGGGGCCCAGCAACAGTTGCCAGGGCAACCCTGGGCATGGCAGGGGGATTGAGGGCGCCAGGCCCCGCCCACTTCCGCTTTGGGGGCCAGCAACAGTTGCCAGGGCAACCCTGGGCATGGCAGAAGGCTTGAGGGCGCCTGGCCCCGCCCACTTCCGCTTTGGAGCCCAGCAACAGTTGCCAGGGCAACCCTGGGCATGGCAGGGGGCTTGAGGGCGCCAGGCCCCGCCCACTTCCGCTTTGGAGCCCAGCAACAGATGCCAGGGCAACCCTGGGCATGGCAGGGGGCTTGAGGGCGCCAGACCCCGCCCACTTCCGCTTTGGGGGCCAGCAACAGTAGCCAGAGCAAGCCTGGGCATGGCAGGGGGCTTGAGAGCGCCTGGCCCCGCCCACTTCCGCTTTGGGGCCCAGCAACAGTTGCCAGGGAATCCCTGGGCACAGGCAGGGGGCTGAAGGGTGCCTGGCCCCGCCCACTTCCGCTTTGGGGGTCAGCAACAGTTTGCCATGGCAACCCTGGGCATGGCAGGGGGCATGAGGGCGCCAGGCCCGCCCACTTCGCTTTGGGGCCCAGCAACAGTTGCCAGGGCAAGCCTGGGCATGGCAGGGGGCTTGAGGGCGCCAGGCCCCGCCCACTTCCGCTTTGGGGCCCAGCAACAGTTGCCAGGGAAACCCTGGGCATGGCAGGGGGCTGGAGGCGCCAGGCCCTGCCCACTTTCGCTTTTGGGGCCAGCAACAGTTTGCCAGGGCAAGCATGGGCATGGCAGGGGGCTGTAGGGCGCCAGGCCCCGCCGACTTCAGCTTTGGAGCCCAGCAACAGATGCCAGGGCAACCCTGGGCATGGCAGGGGGCTTGAGGGCGCCAGGCCCCGTCCACTTCCGCTTTGGGGGCCAGCAACAGTTGCCAGGGCAAGCCTGGGAATGGCAGGGGGCTTGAGGGCGCCAGGCCCCCGCCCACTTCCGCTTTGGAGCCCAGCAACAGATGGAAGGGCAACCCTGGGCATGGCAGGGGGCTTGAGGGCGCCAGGCCCCTCCCACTTCCGCTTTGGGGGCCAGCAACAGTTGCCAGGGCAACCCTGGGCATAGAAGGGGGCTGGAGGGCGCCAGGCCCCGCCCACTTCCGCTTTGGAGCCCAGCAACAGATGCCAGGGCAACCCTGGGCATGGCAGGGGGCTTGAGGGCGCCAGGCCCAACCCACTTCCGCTTTTGCGGCCAGCAACAGTTGCCAGGGCAAGCCTGGGAATAGCAGGGGGCTTGAGGGCGACAGGCCCCGTCCACTTCCGCTTTGGGGCCCAGCAACAGTTTCCAGGGCAAGCCTGGGCATGGCAGGGGGCTTGAGGGCGCCTGGCCCCGTCCACTTCCGCTTTGGGGCCCAGCAACAGTTGCCAGGGCAACCCTGGGCATAGCAGGGGGCTGAAGGGTGCCTGGCCCCGCCCACTTCCGCTTTGGGGTCAGCAACAGTTGCCAGGGCAACCCTGGGCATGGCAGGGGCTGAGGGCGCCAGGCCCCGCCCACTTCCGCTTTGGGGCCCAGCAACAGTTACCAGGGCAAGCCTGGGCATGGCAGGGGGCTTGAGGGCGCCAGGCCCCGCCCACTTCCGCTTTGGGGCCCGGCAACCCTGGGCATAGCAGGGGGCTGGAGGGCGCCAGGCCCCGCCCACTTCCGCTTTTGGGGCCAGCAACAGTTGCCAGGGCAAGCATGGGCATGGCAGGGGGCTGGAGGGCGCCATGCCCCGCCCACTTCCGCTTTGGAGCCCAGCAACAGATGCCAGGGTAACTCTGGGCATGGCAGGGGGCTTGAGGGCGCCAGGCCCCGCCCACTTCCGCTTTGGGGCCCAGCAACAGTTGCCAGGGCAACCCTGGTCATGGCAGGGGGCTGGAGGGCGCCAGGCCCCGCCCACTTCCGCTTTGGGGTCCAGCAACAGTTGCCAGGGCAACCCTGGGCATGGCAGGAGGCTGGAGGGCGCCAGGCCCCGCCCACTTCCGCTTTGGGGGTCAGCAACAGATGCCAGGGCAACCTTGGGCATAGCAGGGGGCTGAAGGGCAACTGGCCCCGCTTACTTCCGCTTTGGGTGCCAGCAACAGTTGCCAGGGCAACCCTGGGCATGGCAGGGGGCTGGAGGGTGCCAGGCCCCGCCCACTTCCGCTTTGGAGCCCAGCAACAGATGCCAGGGCAAGCCTGGGCATGGCAGGGGGCTTGAGGGCGCCAGGCCCCGCCCACTTCCGCTTTGGAGCCCAGCAACAGAAGCCTGGGCAACCCTGGGCATGGCAGGGGGCTGGAGGGCGCCAGGCCCCGCCCACTTCCGCTTTGGAGCCCAGCATCAGATGCCAGGGCAACTCTGGGCATGGCAGGGGGCTTGAGGGCGCCAGGCCCCGCCCACTTCCGCTTTGGGGCCCAGCAACAGTTGCCAGGGCAACCCTGGTCATGGCAGGGGGCTGGAGGGCGCCAGGCCCCGCCCACTTCCGCTTTGGGGTCCAGCAACAGTTGCCAGGGCAACCCTGGGCATGGCAGGAGGCTGGAGGGCGCCAGGCCCCGCCCACTTCCGCTTTGGGGGTCAGCAACAGATGCCAGGGCAACCTTGGGCATAGCAGGGGGCTGAAGGGCAACTGGCCCCGCTTACTTCCGCTTTGGGTGCCAGCAACAGTTGCCAGGGCAACCCTGGGCATGGCAGGGGGCTGGAGGGTGCCAGGCCCCGCCCACTTCCGCTTTGGAGCCCAGCAACAGATGCCAGGGCAAGCCTGGGCATGGCAGGGGGCTTGAGGGCGCCAGGCCCCGCCCACTTCCGCTTTGGAGCCCAGCAACAGAAGCCTGGGCAACCCTGGGCATGGCAGGGGGCTGGAGGGCGCCAGGCCCCGCCCACTTCCGCTTTTGGGGCCAGCAACAGTTACCAGGGCAAGCCTGGGCATTGCAGGGGGCTTGAGGGCGCCAGGCCCCACCAACTTCCGCTTTGGCGGCCAGCAACAGTTGCCAGGGCAAGCATGGGCATGGCAGGGTGCTGGAGGGCGCCAGGCCCCGCCCACTTCCGCTTTGGAGCCCAGCAACAGATGCCATGGCAACCCTGGGCATGGCAGGGGGCTTGAGGGCGCCAGGCCCCACCCACTTCCGCTTTGGGGCCCAGCAACAGTTGCCAGGGCAACCCTGGGCATAGCTGGGGGCTGAAGGGCGCCTGGCCCCGCCCACTTCCGCTTTGGGGGTCAGCAACGGTTGCCTGGGCAACCCTGGGCATGGCAGGGGGCTTGAGGAAACCAGGCCCGCCCACTTCCGCTTTGGGGCCCAGGAACAGTTTCCAGGGCAAGCCTGGGCATGGCAGGGGGATTGAGGGCGCCAGGCCCCGCCCACTTCCGCTTTGGGGGCCAGCAACAGTTGTCAGGGCAATCCTGGGCATGGCAGGGGGCTTGAGGTTGACAGGCCCCGCCCACTTCCGCTTTGGAGCCCAGCAGCAGATGCCAGGGCAACCCTGGGCATGGCAGGGGGCTTGAGGGCGCCAGGCCCAACCCACTTCCGCTTTTGCGGCCAGCAACAGTTGCCAGGGCAAGCCTGGGAATAGTAGGGGGCTTGAGGGCGACAGGCCCCGTCCACTTCCGCTTTGGGGCCCAGCAACAGTTGCCAGGGCAAGCCTGGGCATGGCAGGGGGCTTGAGGGCGCCTGGCCCCGCCCACTTCCGCTTTGGGGCCCAGCAACAGTTGCAGGGTAAGCCTGGGCATGGCAGGGCATGGCTGGGGGCTGGAGGGCGCCAGGCCCCTCCCACTTCCGCTTTGTGGGTCAGCAACAGATGCCAGGGCAACCCTGGGCATGGCAGGGGGCTGGAGGGCGACAGGCCCCGTTCACTTCCACTTTGGGGCCCAGCAACAGTTGCCAGGGCAACCCTGGGCATGGCAGGGGGATTGAGGGCGCCAGGCCCCGCCCACTTCCGCTTTGGGGGCCAGCAACAGTTGCCAGGGCAACCCTGGGCATGGCAGAAGGCTTGAGGGCGCCTGGCCCCGCCCACTTCCGCTTTGGAGCCCAGCAACAGTTGCCAGGGCAACCCTGGGCATGGCAGGGGGCTTGAGGGCGCCAGGCCCCGCCCACTTCCGCTTTGGAGCCCAGCAACAGATGCCAGGGCAACCCTGGGCATGGCAGGGGGCTTGAGGGCGCCAGACCCCGCCCACTTCCGCTTTGGGGGCCAGCAACAGTAGCCAAAGCAAGCCTGGGCATGGCAGGGGGCTTGAGAACGCCTGGCCCCGCCCACTTCCGCTTTGGGGCCCAGCAACAGTTGCCAGGGCATCCCTGGGCACAGCAGGGGGCTGAAGGGTGCCTGGCCCCGCCCACTTCCGCTTTGGGGGTCAGCAACAGTTGCCATGGCAACCCTGGGCATGGCAGGGGGCATGAGGGCGCCAGGCCCCGCCCACTTCCGCTTTGGGGCCCAGCAACAGTTGCCAGGGCAAGCCTGGGCATGGCAGGGGGCTTGAGGGCGCCATGCCCCGCCCACTTCCGCTTTGGGGCCCAGCAACAGTTGCCAGGGAAACCCTGGGCATGGCAGGGGGCTGGAGGGCGCCAGGCCCCGCCCACTTTCGCTTTTGGGGCCAGCAACAGTTGCCAGGGCAAGCATGGGCATGGCAGGGGGCTGTAGGGCGCCAGGCCCCACCGACTTCAGCTTTGGAGCCCAGCAACAGATGCCAGGGCAACCCTGGGCATGGCAGGGGGCTTGAGGGCGCCAGGCCCCGTCCACTTCCGCTTTGGGGGCCAGCAACAGTTGCCAGGGCAAGCCTGGGAATGGCAGGGGGCTTGAGGGCGCCAGGCCCCGCCCACTTCCGCTTTGGAGCCCAGCAACAGATGGAAGGGCAACCCTGGGCATGGCAGGGGGCTTGAGGGCGCCAGGCCCCGCCCACTTCCGCTTTGGGGGCCAGCAACAGTTGCCAGGGCAACCCTGGGCATAGAAGGGGGCTGGAGGGCGCCAGGCCCCGCCCACTTCCGCTTTGGAGCCCAGCAACAGATGCCAGGGCAACCCTGGGCATGGCAGGGGGCTTGAGGGCGCCAGGCCCAACCCACTTCCGCTTTTGCGGCCAGCAACAGTTGCCAGGGCAAGCCTGGGAATAGCAGGGGGCTTGAGGGCGACAGGCCCCGTCCACTTCCGCTTTGGGGCCCAGCAACAGTTGCCAGGGCAAGCCTGGGCATGGCAGGGGGCTTGAGGGCGCCTGGCCCCGCCCACTTCCGCTTTGGGGCCCAGCAACAGTTGCCAGGGCAACCCTGGGCATAGCAGGGGGCTGAAGGGTGCCTGGCCCCGCCCACTTCCGCTTTGGGGGTCAGCAACAGTTGCCAGGGCAACCCTGGGCATGGCAGGGGGCTTGAGGGCGCCAGGCCCCGCCCACTTCCGCTTTGGGGCCCAGCAACAGTTACCAGGGCAAGCCTGGGCATGGCAGGGGGCTTGAGGGCGCCAGGCCCCGCCCACTTCCGCTTTGGGGCCCGGCAACCCTGGGCATAGCAGGGGGCTGGAGGGCGCCAGGCCCCGCCCACTTCCGCTTTTGGGGCCAGCAACAGTTGCCAGGGCAAGCATGGGCATGGCAGGGGGCTGGAGGGCGCCAGGCCCCGCCCACTTCCGCTTTGGAGCCCAGCAACAGATGCCAGGGCAACTCTGGGCATGGCAGGGGGCTTGAGGGCGCCAGGCCCCGCCCACTTCCGCTTTGGGGCCCAGCAACAGTTGCCAGGGCAACCCTGGTCATGGCAGGGGGCTGGAGGGCGCCAGGCCCCGCCCACTTCCGCTTTGGGGTCCAGCAACAGTTGCCAGGGCAACCCTGGGCATGGCAGGAGGCTGGAGGGCGCCAGGCCCCGCCCACTTCCGCTTTGGGGGTCAGCAACAGATGCCAGGGCAACCTTGGGCATAGCAGGGGGCTGAAGGGCAACTGGCCCCGCTTACTTCCGCTTTGGGTGCCAGCAACAGTTGCCAGGGCAACCCTGGGCATGGCAGGGGGCTGGAGGGTGCCAGGCCCCGCCCACTTCCGCTTTGGAGCCCAGCAACAGATGCCAGGGCAAGCCTGGGCATGGCAGGGGGCTTGAGGGCGCCAGGCCCCGCCCACTTCCGCTTTGGAGCCCAGCAACAGAAGCCTGGGCAACCCTGGGCATGGCAGGGGGCTGGAGGGCGCCAGGCCCCGCCCACTTTCGCTTTTGGGGCTAGCAACAGTTGCCAGGGCAAGCCTGGGCATGGCAGGGGGCTTGAGGGCGCCAGGCCCCGCCCACTTCCGCTTTGGAGCCCAGCAACAGAAGCCTGGGCAACCCTGGGCATGGCAGGGGGCTGGAGGGCGCCAGGCCCCGCCCACTTCCGCTTTTGGGGCCAGCAACAGTTACCAGGGCAAGCCTGGGCATTGCAGGGGGCTTGAGGGCGCCAGGCCCCACCAACTTCCGCTTTGGCGGCCAGCAACAGTTGCCAGGGCAAGCATGGGCATGGCAGGGTGCTGGAGGGCGCCAGGCCCCGCCCACTTACGCTTTGGAGCCCAGCAACAGATGCCATGGCAACCCTGGGCATGGCAGGGGGCTTGAGGGCGCCAGGCCCCACCCACTTCCGCTTTGGGGCCCAGCAACAGTTGCCAGGGCAACCCTGGGCATAGCTGGGGGCTGAAGGGCGCCTGGCCCCGCCCACTTCCGCTTTGGGGGTCAGCAACGGTTGCCTGGGCAACCCTGGGCATGGCAGGGGGCTTGAGGAAACCAGGCCCGCCCACTTCCGCTTTGGGGCCCAGGAACAGTTTCCAGGGCAAGCCTGGGCATGGCAGGGGGATTGAGGGCGCCAGGCCCCGCCCACTTCCGCTTTGGGGGCCAGCAACAGTTGTCAGGGCAATCCTGGGCATGGCAGGGGGCTTGAGGTTGACAGGCCCCGCCCACTTCCGCTTTGGAGCCCAGCAGCAGATGCCAGGGCAACCCTGGGCATGGCAGGGGGCTTGAGGGCGCCAGGCCCAACCCACTTCCGCTTTTGCGGCCAGCAACAGTTGCCAGGGCAAGCCTGGGAATAGTAGGGGGCTTGAGGGCGACAGGCCCCGTCCACTTCCGCTTTGGGGCCCAGCAACAGTTGCCAGGGCAAGCCTGGGCATGGCAGGGGGCTTGAGGGCGCCTGGCCCCGCCCACTTCCGCTTTGGGGCCCAGCAACAGTTGCAGGGTAAGCCTGGGCATGGCAGGGCATGGCTGGGGGCTGGAGGGCGCCAGGCCCCTCCCACTTCCGCTTTGTGGGTCAGCAACAGATGCCAGGGCAACCCTGGGCATGGCAGGGGGCTGGAGGGCGACAGGCCCCGTTCACTTCCACTTTGGGGCCCAGCAACAGTTGCCAGGGCAACCCTGGGCATGGCAGGGGGATTGAGGGCGCCAGGCCCCGCCCACTTCCGCTTTGGGGGCCAGCAACAGTTGCCAGGGCAACCCTGGGCATGGCAGAAGGCTTGAGGGCGCCTGGCCCCGCCCACTTCCGCTTTGGAGCCCAGCAACAGTTGCCAGGGCAACCCTGGGCATGGCAGGGGGCTTGAGGGCGCCAGGCCCCGCCCACTTCCGCTTTGGAGCCCAGCAACAGATGCCAGGGCAACCCTGGGCATGGCAGGGGGCTTGAGGGCGCCAGACCCCGCCCACTTCCGCTTTGGGGGCCAGCAACAGTAGCCAGAGCAAGCCTGGGCATGGCAGGGGGCTTGAGAACGCCTGGCCCCGCCCACTTCCGCTTTGGGGCCCAGCAACAGTTGCCAGGGCATCCCTGGGCACAGCAGGGGGCTGAAGGGTGCCTGGCCCCGCCCACTTCCGCTTTGGGGGTCAGCAACAGTTGCCATGGCAACCCTGGGCATGGCAGGGGGCATGAGGGCGCCAGGCCCCGCCCACTTCCGCTTTGGGGCCCAGCAACAGTTGCCAGGGCAAGCCTGGGCATGGCAGGGGGCTTGAGGGCGCCATGCCCCGCCCACTTCCGCTTTGGGGCCCAGCAACAGTTGCCAGGGAAACCCTGGGCATGGCAGGGGGCTGGAGGGCGCCAGGCCCCGCCCACTTTCGCTTTTGGGGCCAGCAACAGTTGCCAGGGCAAGCATGGGCATGGCAGGGGGCTGTAGGGCGCCAGGCCCCACCGACTTCAGCTTTGGAGCCCAGCAACAGATGCCAGGGCAACCCTGGGCATGGCAGGGGGCTTGAGGGCGCCAGGCCCCGTCCACTTCCGCTTTGGGGGCCAGCAACAGTTGCCAGGGCAAGCCTGGGAATGGCAGGGGGCTTGAGGGCGCCAGGCCCCGCCCACTTCCGCTTTGGAGCCCAGCAACAGATGGAAGGGCAACCCTGGGCATGGCAGGGGGCTTGAGGGCGCCAGGCCCCGCCCACTTCCGCTTTGGGGGCCAGCAACAGTTGCCAGGGCAACCCTGGGCATAGAAGGGGGCTGGAGGGCGCCAGGCCCCGCCCACTTCCGCTTTGGAGCCCAGCAACAGATGCCAGGGCAACCCTGGGCATGGCAGGGGGCTTGAGGGCGCCAGGCCCAACCCACTTCCGCTTTTGCGGCCAGCAACAGTTGCCAGGGCAAGCCTGGGAATAGCAGGGGGCTTGAGGGCGACAGGCCCCGTCCACTTCCGCTTTGGGGCCCAGCAACAGTTGCCAGGGCAAGCCTGGGCATGGCAGGGGGCTTGAGGGCGCCTGGCCCCGCCCACTTCCGCTTTGGGGCCCAGCAACAGTTGCCAGGGCAACCCTGGGCATAGCAGGGGGCTGAAGGGTGCCTGGCCCCGCCCACTTCCGCTTTGGGGGTCAGCAACAGTTGCCAGGGCAACCCTGGGCATGGCAGGGGGCTTGAGGGCGCCAGGCCCCGCCCACTTCCGCTTTGGGGCCCAGCAACAGTTACCAGGGCAAGCCTGGGCATGGCAGGGGGCTTGAGGGCGCCAGGCCCCGCCCACTTCCGCTTTGGGGCCCGGCAACCCTGGGCATAGCAGGGGGCTGGAGGGCGCCAGGCCCCGCCCACTTCCGCTTTTGGGGCCAGCAACAGTTGCCAGGGCAAGCATGGGCATGGCAGGGGGCTGGAGGGCGCCAGGCCCCGCCCACTTCCGCTTTGGAGCCCAGCAACAGATGCCAGGGCAACTCTGGGCATGGCAGGGGGCTTGAGGGCGCCAGGCCCCGCCCACTTCCGCTTTGGGGCCCAGCAACAGTTGCCAGGGCAACCCTGGTCATGGCAGGGGGCTGGAGGGCGCCAGGCCCCGCCCACTTCCGCTTTGGGGTCCAGCAACAGTTGCCAGGGCAACCCTGGGCATGGCAGGAGGCTGGAGGGCGCCAGGCCCCGCCCACTTCCGCTTTGGGGGTCAGCAACAGATGCCAGGGCAACCTTGGGCATAGCAGGGGGCTGAAGGGCAACTGGCCCCGCTTACTTCCGCTTTGGGTGCCAGCAACAGTTGCCAGGGCAACCCTGGGCATGGCAGGGGGCTGGAGGGTGCCAGGCCCCGCCCACTTCCGCTTTGGAGCCCAGCAACAGATGCCAGGGCAAGCCTGGGCATGGCAGGGGGCTTGAGGGCGCCAGGCCCCGCCCACTTCCGCTTTGGAGCCCAGCAACAGAAGCCTGGGCAACCCTGGGCATGGCAGGGGGCTGGAGGGCGCCAGGCCCCGCCCACTTCCGCTTTTGGGGCTAGCAACAGTTGCCAGGGCAAGCCTGGGCATGGCAGGGGGCTTGAGGGCGCCAGGCCCCGCCCACTTCCGCTTTTGGGGCCAGCAACAGTTGCCAGGGCAAGCCTGGGCATTGCAGGGGGCTTGAGGGCGCCAGGCCCCACCAACTTCCGCTTTTGCGGCCAGCAACAGTTGCCAGGGCAAGCCTGGGAATGGCAGGGGGCTTGAGGGCGACAGGCCCCGTCCACTTCCGCTTTGGGGCCCAGCAACAGTTGCCAGGGCAAGCCTGGGCATGGCAGGGGGCTTGAGGGCGCCTGGCCCCACCCACTTCCGCTTTGGGGCCCAGCAGCAGTTGCCAGGGCAAGCCTGGGAATGGCAGGGGGCTGTAGGGCGCCAGGCCGCGCCGACTTCAGCTTTGGAGCCCAGCAACAGATGCCAGGGCAACCCTGGGCATGGCAGGGGGCTTGAGGGCGCCAGGCCCCGTCCACTTCCGCTTTGGGGGCCAGCAACAGTTGCCAGGGCAAGCCTGGGAATGGCAGGGGGCTTGAGGGCGCCAGGCCCCGCCCACTTCCGCTTTGGAGCCCAGCAACAGATGGAAGGGCAACCCTGGGCATGGCAGGGGGCTTGAGGTCGCCAGGCCCCGCCCACTTCCGCTTTGGGGGCCAGCAACAGTTGCCAGGGCAACCCTGGGCATAGAAGGGGGCTGGAGGGCGCCAGGCCCCGCCCACTTCCGCTTTGGAGCCCAGCAACAGATGCCAGGGCAACCCTGGGCATGGCAGGGGGCTTGAGGGCGCCAGGCCCAACCCACTTCCGCTTTTGCGGCCAGCAACAGTTGCCAGGGCAAGCCTGGGAATAGCAGGGGGCTTGAGGGCGACAGGCCCCGTCCACTTCCGCTTTGGGGCCCAGCAACAGTTGCCAGGGCAAGCCTGGGCATGGCAGGGGGCTTGAGGGCGCCTGGCCCCGCCCACTTCCGCTTTGGGGCCCAGCAACAGTTGCCAGGGCAACCCTGGGCATAGCAGGGGGCTGAAGGGTGCCTGGCCCCGCCCACTTCCGCTTTGGGGGTCAGCAACAGTTGCCAGTGCAACCCTGGGCATGGCAGGGGGCTTGAGGGCGCCAGGCCCCGCCCACTTCCGCTTTGGGGCCCAGCAACAGTTACCAGGGCAAGCCTGGGCATGGCAGGGGGCTTGAGGGCGCCAGGCCCCGCCCACTTCCGCTTTGGGGCCCGGCAACCCTGGGCATAGCAGGGGGCTGGAGGGCGCCAGGCCCCGCCCACTTCCGCTTTTGGGGCCAGCAACAGTTGCCAGGGCAAGCATGGGCATGGCAGGGGGCTGGAGGGCGCCAGGCCCCGCCCACTTCCGCTTTGGAGCCCAGCAACAGATGCCAGGGCAACTCTGGGCATGGCAGGGGGCTTGAGGGCGCCAGGCCCCGCCCACTTCCGCTTTGGGGCCCAGCAACAGTTGCCAGGGCAACCCTGGTCATGGCAGGGGGCTGGAGGGCGCCAGGCCCCGCCCACTTCCGCTTTGGGGTCCAGCAACAGTTGCCAGGGCAACCCTGGGCATGGCAGGAGGCTGGAGGGCGCCAGGCCCCGCCCACTTCCG
This sequence comes from Crinia signifera, assembly GCF_055691185.1. Lineage (NCBI taxonomy): Eukaryota > Metazoa > Chordata > Amphibia > Anura > Myobatrachidae > Crinia > Crinia signifera. Next base: position 90,206,369 of record NC_139221.1, read on the forward strand.
CTTTGGGGGTCAGCAACAGATGCCAGGGCAACCTTGGGCATAGCAGGGGGCTGAAGGGCAACTGGCCCCGCTTACTTCCGCTTTGGGTGCCAGCAACAGTTGCCAGGGCAACCCTGGGCATGGCAGGGGGCTGGAGGGTGCCAGGCCCCGCCCACTTCCGCTTTGGAGCCCAGCAACAGAAGCCTGGGCAACCCTGGGCATGGCAGGGGGCTGGAGGGCGCCAGGCCCCGCCCACTTCCGCTTTTGGGGCTAGCAACAGTTGCCAGGGCAAGCCTGGGCATGGCAGGGGGCTTGAGGGCGCCAGGCCCCGCCCACTTCCGCTTTTGGGGCCAGCAACAGTTGCCAGGGCAAGCCTGGGCATTGCAGGGGGCTTGAGGGCGCCAGGCCCCACCAACTTCCGCTTTTGCGGCCAGCAACAGTTGCCAGGGCAAGCCTGGGAATGGCAGGGGGCTTGAGGGCGACAGGCCCCGTCCACTTCCGCTTTGGGGCCCAGCAACAGTTGCCAGGGCAAGCCTGGGCATGGCAGGGGGCTTGAGGGCGCCTGGCCCCACCCACTTCCGCTTTGGGGCCCAGCAGCAGTTGCCAGGGCAACCCTGGGCATAGCAGGGGGCTGAAGGGTGCCTGGCCCCGCCCACTTCCGCTTTGGGGGTCAGCAACAGTTGCCAGGGCAACCCTGGGCATGGCAGGGGGCTTGAGGGCGCCAGGCCCAACCCACTTCCGCTTTTGCGGCCAGCAACAGTTGCCAGGGCAAGCCTGGGAATGGCAGGGGGCTTGAGGGCGACAGGCCCCGTCCACTTCCGCTTTGGGGCCCAGCAACAGTTGCCAGGGCAAGCCTGGGCATGGCAGGGGGCTTGAGGGCGCCTGGCCCCACCCACTTCCGCTTTGGGGCCCAGCAGCAGTTGCCAGGGCAACCCTGGGCATAGCAGGGGGCTGAAGGGTGCCTGGCCCCGCCCACTTCCGCTTTGGCGGTCAGCAACAGTTGCCAGGGCAACCCTGGGCATGGCAGGGGGCTTGAGGGCGCCAGGCCCCGCCCACTTCCGCTTTGGGGCCCAGCAACAGTTGCCAGGGCAAGTCTGGGCATGGCAGGGGGCTTGAGGGCGCCAGGCCCCGCCCACTTCCGCTTTGGGGCCCAGCAACAGTTGCCAGGGAAACCCTGGGCATGGCAGGGGGCTGGAGGGCGCCAGGCCCTGCCCACTTCCGCTTTTGGGGCCAGCAACAGTTGCCAGGGCAAGCATGGGCATGGCAGGGGGCTGGAGGGCGCCAGGACCCGCCCACTTCCGCTTTGGGGCCCAGCAACAGTTGCCAGGGCAACCCTGGGCATAGCTGGGGGCTAAAGGGCGCCTGGCCCCGCCCACTTCCGCTTTGGGGGTCAGCAACAGTTGCCTGGGCAACCCTGGGCATGGCAGGGGGCTTGAGGGCGCCAGGCCCCGCCCACTTCCGCTTTGGGGCCCAGCAACAGTTGCCTGGGCATGGCAGGGGGCTTGAGGGCGCCAGGCCCCGCCCACTTCCGCTTTGGGGCCCAGCAACAGTTCCCAGGGCAAGCCTTGGCATGGCAGGGGGCTTGAGGGTTCCAGGCCCCGCCCACGTCCGCTTTGGGGCCCAGCAACAGTTGCAGGGTAAGCCTGGGCAACCCTGGGCATGGCTGGGGGCTGGAGGGCGCCAGGCCCCTCCCACTTCCGCTTTGTGGGTCAGCAACAGATGCCAGGGCAACCCTGGGCATGGCAGGGGGCTGGAGGGCGACAGGCCCCATTCACTTCCACTTTGGGGCCCAGCAACAGTTGCCAGGGCAACCCTGGGCAAGGCAGGGGGATTGAGGGCGCCAGGCCCCGCCCACTTCCGCTTTGGGGGGCAGCAACAGTTGCCAGGGTAACCCTGGGCATGGCAGAAGGCTTGAGGGCGCCTGGCCCCGCCCACTTCCGCTTTGGAGCCCAGCAACAGTTGCCAGGGCAACCCTGGGCATGGCAGGGGGCTTGAGGGCGCCAGGCCCCGCCCACTTCCGCTTTGGAGCCCAGCAACAGATGCCAGGGCAACCCTGGGCATGGCAGGGGGCTTGAGGGCGCCAGACCCCGCCCACTTCCGCTTTGGGGGCCAGCAACAGTAGCCAGAGCAAGCCTGGGCATGGCAGGGGGCTTGAGAGCGCCTGGCCCCGCCCACTTCCGCTTTGGGGCCCAGCAACAGTTGCCAGGGCATCCCTGGGCACAGCAGGGGGCTGAAGGGTGCCTGGCCCCGCCCACTTCCACTTTGGGGGTCAGCAACAGTTGCCATGGCAACCCTGGGCATGGCAGGGGGCATGAGGGCGCCAGGCCCCGCCCACTTCCGCTTTGGGGCCCAGCAACAGTTGCCAGGGCAAGCCTGGGCATGGCAGGGGGCTTGAGGGCGCCAGGCCCCGCCCACTTCCGCTTTGGGGCCCAGCAACAGTTGCCAGGGCAACCCTGGGCATGGCAGGGGGCTGGAGGGCGCCAGGCCCCGCCCACTTCCGCTTTTGGGGCCAGCAACAGTTGCCAGGGCAAGCATGGGCATGGCAGGGGGCTGGAGGGCGCCAGGCCCCGCCGACTTCAGCTTTGGAGCCCAGCAACAGATGCCAGGGCAACCCTGGGCATGGCAGGGGGCTTGAGGGCGCCAGGCCCCGTCCACTTCCGCTTTGGGGGCCAGCAACAGTTGCCAGAGCAAGCCTGGGAATGGCAGGGGGCTTGAGAACGCCAGGCCCCGCCCACTTCCGCTTTGGAGCCCAGCAACAGATGGAAGGGCAACCCTGGGCATGGCAGGGGGCTTGAGGGCGCCAGGCCCCGCCCACTTCCGCTTTGGGGGCCAGCAACAGTTGCCAGGGCAACCCTGGGCATAGAAGCGGGCTGGAGGGCTCCAGGCCCCGCCCACTTCCGCTTTGGAGCCCAGCAACAGATGCCAGGGCAACCCTGGGCATGGCAGGGGGCTTGAGGGCACCAGGCCCAACCCACTTCCGCTTTGGGGCCCAGCAACAGTTGCCAGGGCAAGCCTGGGCATGGCAGGGGGCTTGAGGGCGCCTGGCACCGCCCACTTCCGCTTTGGGGCCCAGCAACAGTTGCCAGGGCAAGCCTGGGCATGGCAGGGGGCTTGAGGGCGCCTGGCCCCGCCCAATTCCGCTTTGGGGCCCAGCAACAGTTGCCAGGGCAACCCTGGGCATGGCAGGGGGCTTGAGGGCGCCAGGCCCCGCCCACTTCCGCTTTGGGGCCCAGCAACAGTTACCAGGGCAAGCCTGGGCATGGCAGGGGGCTTGAGGTCGCCAGGCCCCGCCCACTTCCGCTTTGGGGGCCAGCAACAGTTGCCAGGGCAACCCTGGGCATAGAAGGGGGCTGGAGGGCGCCAGGCCCCGCCCACTTCCGCTTTGGAGCCCAGCAACAGATGCCAGGGCAACCCTGGGCATGGCAGGGGGCTTGAGGGCGCCAGGCCCAACCCACTTCCGCTTTTGCGGCCAGCAACAGTTGCCAGGGCAAGCCTGGGAATAGCAGGGGGCTTGAGGGCGACAGGCCCCGTCCACTTCCGCTTTGGGGCCCAGCAACAGTTGCCAGGGCAAGCCTGGGCATGGCAGGGGGCTTGAGGGCGCCTGGCCCCGCCCACTTCCGCTTTGGGGCCCAGCAACAGTTGCCAGGGCAACCCTGGGCATAGCAGGGGGCTGAAGGGTGCCTGGCCCCGCCCACTTCCGCTTTGGGGGTCAGCAACAGTTGCCAGTGCAACCCTGGGCATGGCAGGGGGCTTGAGGGCGCCAGGCCCCGCCCACTTCCGCTTTGGGGCCCAGCAACAGTTACCAGGGCAAGCCTGGGCATGGCAGGGGGCTTGAGGGCGCCAGGCCCCGCCCACTTCCGCTTTGGGGCCCGGCAACCCTGGGCATAGCAGGGGGCTGGAGGGCGCCAGGCCCCGCCCACTTCCGCTTTTGGGGCCAGCAACAGTTGCCAGGGCAAGCATGGGCATGGCAGGGGGCTGGAGGGCGCCAGGCCCCACCCACTTCCGCTTTGGAGCCCAGCAACAGATGCCAGGGCAACTCTGGGCATGGCAGGGGGCTTGAGGGCGCCAGGCCCCGCCCACTTCCGCTTTGGGGCCCAGCAACAGTTGCCAGGGCAACCCTGGTCATGGCAGGGGGCTGGAGGGCGCCAGGCCCCGCCCACTTCCGCTTTGGGGTCCAGCAACAGTTGCCAGGGCAACCCTGGGCATGGCAGGAGGCTGGAGGGCGCCAGGCCCCGCCCACTTCCGCTTTGGGGGTCAGCAACAGATGCCAGGGCAACCTTGGGCATAGCAGGGGGCTGAAGGGCAACTGGCCCCGCTTACTTCCGCTTTGGGTGCCAGCAACAGTTGCCAGGGCAACCCTGGGCATGGCAGGGGGCTGGAGGGTGCCAGGCCCCGCCCACTTCCGCTTTGGAGCCCAGCAACAGATGCCAGGGCAAGCCTGGGCATGGCAGGGGGCTTGAGGGCGCCAGGCCCCGCCCACTTCCGCTTTGGAGCCCAGCAACAGAAGCCTGGGCAACCCTGGGCATGGCAGGGGGCTGGAGGGCGCCAGGCCCCGCCCACTTCCGCTTTTGGGGCTAGCAACAGTTGCCAGGGCAAGCCTGGGCATGGCAGGGGGCTTGAGGGCGCCAGGCCCCGCCCACTTCCGCTTTTGGGGCCAGCAACAGTTGCCAGGGCAAGCCTGGGCATTGCAGGGGGCTTGAGGGCGCCAGGCCCCACCAACTTCCACTTTTGCGGCCAGCAACAGTTGCCAGGGCAAGCCTGGGAATGGCAGGGGGCTTGAGGGCGACAGGCCCCGTCCACTTCCGCTTTGGGGCCCAGCAACAGTTGCCAGGGCAAGCCTGGGCATGGCAGGGGGCTTGAGGGCGCCTGGCCCCACCCACTTCCGCTTTGGGGCCCAGCAGCAGTTGCCAGGGCAACCCTGGGCATAGCAGGGGGCTGAAGGGTGCCTGGCCCCGCCCACTTCCGCTTTGGGGGTCAGCAACAGTTGCCAGGGCAACCCTGGGCATGGCAGGGGGCTTGAGGGCGCCAGGCCCAACCCACTTCCGCTTTTGCGGCCAGCAACAGTTGCCAGGGCAAGCCTGGGAATGGCAGGGGGCTTGAGGGCGACAGGCCCCGTCCACTTCCGCTTTGGGGCCCAGCAACAGTTGCCAGGGCAAGCCTGGGCATGGCAGGGGGCTTGAGGGCGCCTGGCCCCACCCACTTCCGCTTTGGGGCCCAGCAGCAGTTGCCAGGGCAACCCTGGGCATAGCAGGGGGCTGAAGGGTGCCTGGCCCCGCCCACTTCCGCTTTGGCGGTCAGCAACAGTTGCCAGGGCAACCCTGGGCATGGCAGGGGGCTTGAGGGCGCCAGGCCCCGCCCACTTCCGCTTTGGGGCCCAGCAACAGTTGCCAGGGCAAGTCTGGGCATGGCAGGGGGCTTGAGGGCGCCAGGCCCCGCCCACTTCCGCTTTGGGGCCCAGCAACAGTTGCCAGGGAAACCCTGGGCATGGCAGGGGGCTGGAGGGCGCCAGGCCCTGCCCACTTCCGCTTTTGGGGCCAGCAACAGTTGCCAGGGCAAGCATGGGCATGGCAGGGGGCTGGAGGGCGCCAGGACCCGCCCACTTCCGCTTTGGGGCCCAGCAACAGTTGCCAGGGCAACCCTGGGCATAGCTGGGGGCTAAAGGGCGCCTGGCCCCGCCCACTTCCGCTTTGGGGGTCAGCAACAGTTGCCTGGGCAACCCTGGGCATGGCAGGGGGCTTGAGGGCGCCAGGCCCCGTCCACTTCCGCTTTGGGGCCCAGCAACAGTTGCCTGGGCATGGCAGGGGGCTTGAGGGCGCCAGGCCCCGCCCACTTCCGCTTTGGGGCCCAGCAACAGTTCCCAGGGCAAGCCTTGGCATGGCAGGGGGCTTGAGGGTTCCAGGCCCCGCCCACGTCCGCTTTGGGGCCCAGCAACAGTTGCAGGGTAAGCCTGGGCAACCCTGGGCATGGCTGGGGGCTGGAGGGTGCCAGGCCCCTCCCACTTCCGCTTTGTGGGTCAGCAACAGATGCCAGGGCAACCCTGGGCATGGCAGGGGGCTGGAGGGCGACAGGCCCCATTCACTTCCACTTTGGGGCCCAGCAACAGTTGCCAGGGCAACCCTGGGCATGGCAGGGGGATTGAGGGCGCCAGGCCCCGCCCACTTCCGCTTTGGGGGGCAGCAACAGTTGCCAGGGTAACCCTGGGCATGGCAGAAGGCTTGAGGGCGCCTGGCCCCGCCCACTTCTGCTTTGGAGCCCAGCAACAGTTGCCAGGGCAACCCTGGGCATGGCAGGGGGCTTGAGGGCGCCAGGCCCCGCCCACTTCCGCTTTGGAGCCCAGCAACAGATGCCAGGGCAACCCTGGGCATGGCAGGGGGCTTGAGGGCGCCAGACCCCGCCCACTTCCGCTTTGGGGGCCAGCAACAGTAGCCAGAGCAAGCCTGGGCATGGCAGGGGGCTTGAGAGCGCCTGGCCCCGCCCACTTCCGCTTTGGGGCCCAGCAACAGTTGCCAGGGCATCCCTGGGCACAGCAGGGGGCTGAAGGGTGCCTGGCCCCGCCCACTTCCACTTTGGGGGTCAGCAACAGTTGCCATGGCAACCCTGGGCATGGCAGGGGGCATGAGGGCGCCAGGCCCCGCCCACTTCCGCTTTGGGGCCCAGCAACAGTTGCCAGGGCAAGCCTGGGCATGGCAGGGGGCTTGAGGGCGCCAGGCCCCGCCCACTTCCGCTTTGGGGCCCAGCAACAGTTGCCAGGGCAACCCTGGGCATGGCAGGGGGCTGGAGGGCGCCAGGCCCCGCCCACTTCCGCTTTTGGGGCCAGCAACAGTTGTCAGGGCAAGCATGGGCATGGCAGGGGGCTGGAGGGCGCCAGGCCCCGCCGACTTCAGCTTTGGAGCCCAGCAACAGATGCCAGGGCAACCCTGGGCATGGCAGGGGGCTTGAGGGCGCCAGGCCCCGTCCACTTCCGCTTTGGGGGCCAGCAACAGTTGCCAGAGCAAGCCTGGGAATGGCAGGGGGCTTGAGAACGCCAGGCCCCGCCCACTTCCGCTTTGGAGCCCAGCAACAGATGGAAGGGCAACCCTGGGCATGGCAGGGGGCTTGAGGGCGCCAGGCCCCGCCCACTTCCGCTTTGGGGGCCAGCAACAGTTGCCAGGGCAACCCTGGGCATAGAAGCGGGCTGGAGGGCTCCAGGCCCCGCCCACTTCCGCTTTGGAGCCCAGCAACAGATGCCAGGGCAACCCTGGGCATGGCAGGGGGCTTGAGGGCACCAGGCCCAACCCACTTCCGCTTTGGGGCCCAGCAACAGTTGCCAGGGCAAGCCTGGGCATGGCAGGGGGCTTGAGGGCGCCTGGCACCGCCCACTTCCGCTTTGGGGCCCAGCAACAGTTGCCAGGGCAAGCCTGGGCATGGCAGGGGGCTTGAGGGCGCCTGGCCCCGCCCAATTCCGCTTTGGGGCCCAGCAACAGTTGCCAGGGCAACCCTGGGCATGGCAGGGGGCTTGAGGGCGCCAGGCCCCGCCCACTTCCGCTTTGGGGCCCAGCAACAGTTACCAGGGCAAGCCTGGGCATGGCAGGGGGCTTGAGGGCGCCAGGCCCCGCCCACTTCCGCTTTGGGGCCCGGCAACCCTGGGCATGGCAGGGGGCTGGAGGGCGCCAGGCCCCGCCCACTTCCGCTTTTGGGGCCAGCAACAGTTGCCAGGGCAAGCATGGGCATGGCAGGGGGCTGGAGGGCGCCAGGCCCCGCCCACTTCCGCTTTGGAGCCCAGCAACAGATGCCAGGGCAACTCTGGGCATGGCAGGGGGCTTGAGGGCGCCAGGCCCCGCCCACTTCCGCTTTGGGGCCCAGCAACAGTTGCCAGGGAAACCCTGGGCATGGCAGGGGGCTGGAGGGCGCCAGGCCCTGCCCACTTCCGCTTTTGGGGCCAGCAACAGTTGCCAGGGCAAGCATGGGCATGGCAGGGGGCTGGAGGGCGCCAGGACCCGCCCACTTCCGCTTTGGAGCCCAGCAACAGATGCCATGGCAACCCTGGGCATGGCAGGGGGCTTGAGGGCGCCAGGCCCCGCCTACTTCCGCTTTGGGGGCCAGCAACAGTTGCCAGGGCAAGCCTGGGCATGGCAGGGGGCTGGAGGGCGCCTGGCCCCGCCCACTTCCGCTTTGGGGCCCAGCAACAGTTGCCAGGGCAACCCTGGGCATAGCTGGGGGCTAAAGGGCGCCTGGCCCCGCCCACTTCCGCTTTGGGGGTCAGCAACAGTTGCCTGGGCAACCCTGGGCATGGCAGGGGGCTTGAGGGCGCCAGGCCCCGCCCACTTCCGCTTTGGGGCCCAGCAACAGTTGCCTGGGCATGGCAGGGGGCTTGAGGGCGCCAGGCCCCGCCCACTTCCGCTTTGGGGCCCAGCAACAGTTCCCAGGGCAAGCCTTGGCATGGCAGGGGGCTTGAGGGTTCCAGGCCCCGCCCACGTCCGCTTTGGGGCCCAGCAACAGTTGCAGGGTAAGCCTGGGCAACCCTGGGCATGGCTGGGGGCTGGAGGGCGCCAGGCCCCTCCCACTTCCGCTTTGTGGGTCAGCAACAGATGCCAGGGCAACCCTGGGCATGGCAGGGGGCTGGAGGGCGACAGGCCCCATTCACTTCCACTTTGGGGCCCAGCAACAGTTGCCATGGCAACCCTGGGCATGGCAGGGGGATTGAGGGCGCCAGGCCCCGCCCACTTCCGCTTTGGGGGCCAGCAACAGTTGTCAGGGCAATCCTGGGCATGGCAGGGGGCTTGAGGGCGACAGGCCCCGCCCACTTCCGCTTTGGAGCCCAGCAGCAGATGCCAGGGCAACCCTGGGCATGGCAGGGGGCTTGAGGGCGCCAGGCCCAACCCACTTCCGCTTTTGCGGCCAGCAACAGTTGCCAGGGCAAGCCTGGGAATAGTAGGGGGCTTGAGGGCGACAGGCCCCGTCCACTTCCGCTTTGGGGCCCAGCAACAGTTGCCAGGGCAAGCCTGGGCATGGCAGGGGGCTTGAGGGCGCCTGGCCCCGCCCACTTCCGCTTTGGGGCCCAGCAACAGTTGCAGGGTAAGCCTGGGCATGGCAGGGCATGGCTGGGGGCTGGAGGGCGCCAGGCCCCTCCCACTTCCGCTTTGTGGGTCAGCAACAGATGCCAGGGCAACCCTGGGCATGGCAGGGGGCTGGAGGGCGACAGGCCCCGTTCACTTCCACTTTGGGGCCCAGCAACAGTTGCCAGGGCAACCCTGGGCATGGCAGGGGGATTGAGGGCGCCAGGCCCCGCCCACTTCCGCTTTGGGGGCCAGCAACAGTTGCCAGGGCAACCCTGGGCATGGCAGAAGGCTTGAGGGCGCCTGGCCCCGCCTACTTCCGCTTTGGAGCCCAGCAACAGTTGCCAGGGCAACCCTGGGCATGGCAGGGGGCTTGAGGGCGCCAGGCCCCGCCCACTTCCGCTTTGGAGCCCAGCAACAGATGCCAGGGCAACCCTGGGCATGGCAGGGGGCTTGAGGGCGCCAGACCCCGCCCACTTCCGCTTTGGGGGCCAGCAACAGTAGCCAGAGCAAGCCTGGGCATGGCAGGGGGCTTGAGAACGCCTGGCCCCGCCCACTTCCGCTTTGGGGCCCAGCAACAGTTGCCAGGGCATCCCTGGGCACAGCAGGGGGCTGAAGGGTGCCTGGCCCCGCCCACTTCCGCTTTGGGGGTCAGCAACAGTTGCCATGGCAACCCTGGGCATGGCAGGGGGCATGAGGGCGCCAGGCCCCGCCCACTTCCGCTTTGGGGCCCAGCAACAGTTGCCAGGGCAAGCCTGGGCATGGCAGGGGGCTTGAGGGCGCCATGCCCCGCCCACTTCCGCTTTGGGGCCCAGCAACAGTCGCCAGGGAAACCCTGGGCATGGCAGGGGGCTGGAGGGCGCCAGGCCCCGCCCACTTTCGCTTTTGGGGCCAGCAACAGTTGCCAGGGCAAGCATGGGCATGGCAGGGGGCTGTAGGGCGCCAGGCCCCGCCGACTTCAGCTTTGGAGCCCAGCAACAGATGCCAGGGCAACCCTGGGCATGGCAGGGGGCTTGAGGGCGCCAGGCCCCGTCCACTTCCGCTTTGGGGGCCAGCAACAGTTGCCAGGGCAAGCCTGGGAATGGCAGGGGGCTTGAGGGCGCCAGGCCCCGCCCACTTCCGCTTTGGAGCCCAGCAACAGATGGAAGGGCAACCCTGGGCATGGCAGGGGGCTTGAGGGCGCCAGGCCCCGCCCACTTGCGCTTTGGGGGCCAGCAACAGTTGCCAGGGCAAACCTGGGCATAGAAGGGGGCTGGAGGGCGCCAGGCCCCGCCCACTTCCGCTTTGGAGCCCAGCAACAGATGCCAGGGCAACCCTGGGCATGGCAGGGGGCTTGAGGGCGCCAGGCCCAACCCACTTCCGCTTTTGCGGCCAGCAACAGTTGCCAGGGCAAGCCTGGGAATAGCAGGGGGCTTGAGGGCGACAGGCCCCGTCCACTTCTGCTTTGGGGCCCAGCAACAGTTGCCAGGGCAAGCCTGGGCATGGCAGGGGGCTTGAGGGCGCCTGGCCCCGCCCACTTCCGCTTTGGGGCCCAGCAACAGTTGCCAGGGCAACCCTGGGCATAGCAGGGGGCTGAAGGGTGCCTGGCCCCGCCCACTTCCGCTTTGGGGGTCAGCAACAGTTGCCAGGGCAACCCTGGGCATGGCAGGGGGCTTGAGGGCGCCAGGCCCCGCCCACTTCCGCTTTGGGGCCCAGCAACAGTTACCAGGGCAAGCCTGGGCATGGCAGGGGGCTTGAGGGCGCCAGGCCCCGCCCACTTCCGCTTTGGGGCCCGGCAACCCTGGGCATAGCAGGGGGCTGGAGGGCGCCAGGCCCCGCCCACTTCCGCTTTTGGGGCCAGCAACAGTTGCCAGGGCAAGCATGGGCATGGCAGGGGGCTGGAGGGCGCCAGGCCCCGCCCACTTCCGCTTTGGAGCCCAGCAACAGATGCCAGGGCAACTCTGGGCATGGCAGGGGGCTTGAGGGCGCCAGGCCCCGCCCACTTCCGCTTTGGGGCCCAGCAACAGTTGCCAGGGCAACCCTGGTCATGGCAGGGGGCTGGAGGGCGCCAGGCCCCGCCCACTTCCGCTTTGGGGTCCAGCAACAGTTGCCAGGGCAACCCTGGGCATGGCAGGAGGCTGGAGGGCGCCAGGCCCCGCCCACTTCCGCTTTGGGGGTCAGCAACAGATGCCAGGGCAACCTTGGGCATAGCAGGGGGCTGAAGGGCAACTGGCCCCGCTTACTTCCGCTTTGGGTGCCAGCAACAGTTGCCAGGGCAACCCTGGGCATGGCAGGGGGCTGGAGGGTGCCAGGCCCCGCCCACTTCCGCTTTGGAGCCCAGCAACAGATGCCAGGGCAAGCCTGGGCATGGCAGGGGGCTTGAGGGCGCCAGGCCCCGCCCACTTCCGCTTTGGAGCCCAGCAACAGAAGCCTGGGCAACCCTGGGCATGGCAGGGGGCTGGAGGGCGCCAGGCCCCGCCCACTTCCGCTTTTGGGGCTAGCAACAGTTGCCAGGGCAAGCCTGGGCATGGCAGGGGGCTTGAGGGCGCCAGGCCCCGCCCACTTCCGCTTTTGGGGCCAGCAACAGTTGCCAGGGCAAGCCTGGGCATTGCAGGGGGCTTGAGGGCGCCAGGCCCCACCAACTTCCGCTTTTGCGGCCAGCAACAGTTGCCAGGGCAAGCCTGGGAATGGCAGGGGGCTTGAGGGCGACAGGCCCCGTCCACTTCCGCTTTGGGGCCCAGCAACAGTTGCCAGGGCAAGCCTGGGCATGGCAGGGGGCTTGAGGGCGCCTGGCCCCACCCACTTCCGCTTTGGGGCCCAGCAGCAGTTGCCAGGGCAAGCCTGGGAATGGCAGGGGGCTGTAGGGCGCCAGGCCGCGCCGACTTCAGCTTTGGAGCCCAGCAACAGATGCCAGGGCAACCCTGGGCATGGCAGGGGGCTTGAGGGCGCCAGGCCCCGTCCACTTCCGCTTTGGGGGCCAGCAACAGTTGCCAGGGCAAGCCTGGGAATGGCAGGGGGCTTGAGGGCACCAGGCCCCGCCCACTTCCGCTTTGGAGCCCAGCAACAGATGGAAGGGCAACCCTGGGCATGGCAGGGGGCTTGAGGTCGCCAGGCCCCGCCCACTTCCGCTTTGGGGGCCAGCAACAGTTGCCAGGGCAACCCTGGGCATAGAAGGGGGCTGGAGGGCGCCAGGCCCCGCCCACTTCCGCTTTGGAGCCCAGCAACAGATGCCAGGGCAACCCTGGGCATGGCAGGGGGCTTGAGGGCGCCAGGCCCAACCCACTTCCGCTTTTGCGGCCAGCAACAGTTGCCAGGGCAAGCCTGGGAATAGCAGGGGGCTTGAGGGCGACAGGCCCCGTCCACTTCCGCTTTGGGGCCCAGCAACAGTTGCCAGGGCAAGCCTGGGCATGGCAGGGGGCTTGAGGGCGCCTGGCCCCGCCCACTTCCGCTTTGGGGCCCAGCAACAGTTGCCAGGGCAACCCTGGGCATAGCAGGGGGCTGAAGGGTGCCTGGCCCCGCCCACTTCCGCTTTGGGGGTCAGCAACAGTTGCCAGTGCAACCCTGGGCATGGCAGGGGGCTTGAGGGCGCCAGGCCCCGCCCACTTCTGCTTTGGGGCCCAGCAACAGTTACCAGGGCAAGCCTGGGCATGGCAGGGGGCTTGAGGGCGCCAGGCCCCGCCCACTTCCGCTTTGGGGCCCGGCAACCCTGGGCATAGCAGGGGGCTGGAGGGCGCCAGGCCCCGCCCACTTCCGCTTTTGGGGCCAGCAACAGTTGCCAGGGCAAGCATGGGCATGGCAGGGGGCTGGAGGGCGCCAGGCCCCGCCCACTTCCGCTTTGGAGCCCAGCAACAGATGCCAGGGCAACTCTGGGCATGGCAGGGGGCTTGAGGGCGCCAGGCCCCGCCCACTTCCGCTTTGGGGCCCAGCAACAGTTGCCAGGGCAACCCTGGTCATGGCAGGGGGCTGGAGGGCGCCAGGCCCCGCCCACTTCCGCTTTGGGGTCCAGCAACAGTTGCCAGGGCAACCCTGGGCATGGCAGGAGGCTGGAGGGCGCCAGGCCCCGCCCACTTCCGCTTTGGGGGTCAGCAACAGATGCCAGGGCAACCTTGGGCATAGCAGGGGGCTGAAGGGCAACTGGCCCCGCTTACTTCCGCTTTGGGTGCCAGCAACAGTTGCCAGGGCAACCCTGGGCATGGCAGGGGGCTGGAGGGTGCCAGGCCCCGCCCACTTCCGCTTTGGAGCCCAGCAACAGATGCCAGGGCAAGCCTGGGCATGGCAGGGGGCTTGAGGGCGCCAGGCCCCGCCCACTTCCGCTTTGGAGCCCAGCAACAGAAGCCTGGGCAACCCTGGGCATGGCAGGGGGCTGGAGGGCGCCAGGCCCCGCCCACTTCCGCTTTTGGGGCTAGCAACAGTTGCCAGGGCAAGCCTGGGCATGGCAGGGGGCTTGAGGGCGCCAGGCCCCGCCCACTTCCGCTTTTGGGGCCAGCAACAGTTGCCAGGGCAAGCCTGGGCATTGCAGGGGGCTTGAGGGCGCCAGGCCCCACCAACTTCCGCTTTTGCGGCCAGCAACAGTTGCCAGGGCAAGCCTGGGAATGGCAGGGGGCTTGAGGGCGACAGGCCCCGTCCACTTCCGCTTTGGGGCCCAGCAACAGTTGCCAGGGCAAGCCTGGACATGGCAGGGGGCTTGAGGGCGCCTGGCCCCACCCACTTCCGCTTTGGGGCCCAGCAGCAGTTGCCAGGGCAACCCTGGGCATAGCAGGGGGCTGAAGGGTGCCTGGCCCCGCCCACTTCCGCTTTGGGGGTCAGCAACAGTTGCCAGGGCAACCCTGGGCATGGCAGGGGGCTTGAGGGCGCCAGGCCCAACCCACTTCCGCTTTTGCGGCCAGCAACAGTTGCCAGGGCAAGCCTGGGAATGGCAGGGGGCTTGAGGGCGACAGGCCCCGTCCACTTCCGCTTTGGGGCCCAGCAACAGTTGCCAGGGCAAGCCTGGGCATGGCAGGGGGCTTGAGGGCGCCTGGCCCCACCCACTTCCGCTTTGGGGCCCAGCAGCAGTTGCCAGGGCAACCCTGGGCATAGCAGGGGGCTGAAGGGTGCCTGGCCCCGCCCACTTCCGCTTTGGCGGTCAGCAACAGTTGCCAGGGCAACCCTGGGCATGGCAGGGGGCTTGAGGGCGCCAGGCCCCGCCCACTTCCGCTTTGGGGCCCAGCAACAGTTGCCAGGGCAAGTCTGGGCATGGCAGGGGGCTTGAGGGCGCCAGGCCCCGCCCACTTCCGCTTTGGGGCCCAGCAACAGTTGCCAGGGAAACCCTGGGCATGGCAGGGGGCTGGAGGGCGCCAGGCCCTGCCCACTTCCGCTTTTGGGGCCAGCAACAGTTGCCAGGGCAAGCATGGGCATGGCAGGGGGCTGGAGGGCGCCAGGACCCGCCCACTTCCGCTTTGGGGCCCAGCAACAGTTGCCAGGGCAACCCTGGGCATAGCTGGGGGCTAAAGGGCGCCTGGCCCCGCCCACTTCCGCTTTGGGGGTCAGCAACAGTTGCCTGGGCAACCCTGGGCATGGCAGGGGGCTTGAGGGCGCCAGGCCCCGCCCACTTCCGCTTTGGGGCCCAGCAACAGTTGCCTGGGCATGGCAGGGGGCTTGAGGGCGCCAGGCCCCGCCCACTTCCGCTTTGGGGCCCAGCAACAGTTCCCAGGGCAAGCCTTGGCATGGCAGGGGGCTTGAGGGTTCCAGGCCCCGCCCACGTCCGCTTTGGGGCCCAGCAACAGTTGCAGGGTAAGCCTGGGCAACCCTGGGCATGGCTGGGGGCTGGAGGGCGCCAGGCCCCTCCCACTTCCGCTTTGTGGGTCAGCAACAGATGCCAGGGCAACCCTGGGCATGGCAGGGGGCTGGAGGGCGACAGGCCCCATTCACTTCCACTTTGGGGCCCAGCAACAGTTGCCAGGGCAACCCTGGGCATGGCAGGGGGATTGAGGGCGCCAGGCCCCGCCCACTTCCGCTTTGGGGGGCAGCAACAGTTGCCAGGGTAACCCTGGGCATGGCAGAAGGCTTGAGGGCGCCTGGCCCCGCCCACTTCCGCTTTGGAGCCCAGCAACAGTTGCCAGGGCAACCCTGGGCATGGCAGGGGGCTTGAGGGCGCCAGGCCCCGCCCACTTCCGCTTTGGAGCCCAGCAACAGATGCCAGGGCAACCCTGGGCATGGCAGGGGGCTTGAGGGCGCCAGACCCCGCCCACTTCCGCTTTGGGGGCCAGCAACAGTAGCCAGAGCAAGCCTGGGCATGGCAGGGGGCTTGAGAGCGCCTGGCCCCGCCCACTTCCGCTTTGGGGCCCAGCAACAGTTGCCAGGGCATCCCTGGGCACAGCAGGGGGCTGAAGGGTGCCTGGCCCCGCCCACTTCCACTTTGGGGGTCAGCAACAGTTGCCATGGCAACCCTGGGCATGGCAGGGGGCATGAGGGCGCCAGGCCCCGCCCACTTCCGCTTTGGGGCCCAGCAACAGTTGCCAGGGCAAGCCTGGGCATGGCAGGGGGCTTGAGGGCGCCAGGCCCCGCCCACTTCCGCTTTGGGGCCCAGCAACAGTTGCCAGGGCAACCCTGGGCATGGCAGGGGGCTGGAGGGCGCCAGGCCCCGCCCACTTCCGCTTTTGGGGCCAGCAACAGTTGCCAGGGCAAGCATGGGCATGGCAGGGGGCTGGAGGGCGCCAGGCCCCGCCGACTTCAGCTTTGGAGCCCAGCAACAGATGCCAGGGCAACCCTGGGCATGGCAGGGGGCTTGAGGGCGCCAGGCCCCGTCCACTTCCGCTTTGGGGGCCAGCAACAGTTGCCAGAGCAAGCCTGGGAATGGCAGGGGGCTTGAGAACGCCAGGCCCCGCCCACTTCCGCTTTGGAGCCCAGCAACAGATGGAAGGGCAACCCTGGGCATGGCAGGGGGCTTGAGGGCGCCAGGCCCCGCCCACTTCCGCTTTGGGGGCCAGCAACAGTTGCCAGGGCAACCCTGGGCATAGAAGCGGGCTGGAGGGCTCCAGGCCCCGCCCACTTCCGCTTTGGAGCCCAGCAACAGATGCCAGGGCAACCCTGGGCATGGCAGGGGGCTTGAGGGCACCAGGCCCAACCCACTTCCGCTTTGGGGCCCAGCAACAGTTGCCAGGGCAAGCCTGGGCATGGCAGGGGGCTTGAGGGCGCCTGGCACCGCCCACTTCCGCTTTGGGGCCCAGCAACAGTTGCCAGGGCAAGCCTGGGCATGGCAGGGGGCTTGAGGGCGCCTGGCCCCGCCCAATTCCGCTTTGGGGCCCAGCAACAGTTGCCAGGGCAACCCTGGGCATGGCAGGGGGCTTGAGGGCGCCAGGCCCCGCCCACTTCCGCTTTGGGGCCCAGCAACAGTTACCAGGGCAAGCCTGGGCATGGCAGGGGGCTTGAGGGCGCCAGGCCCCGCCCACTTCCGCTTTGGGGCCCGGCAACCCTGGGCATGGCAGGGGGCTGGAGGGCGCCAGGCCCCGCCCACTTCCGCTTTTGGGGCCAGCAACAGTTGCCAGGGCAAGCATGGGCATGGCAGGGGGCTGGAGGGCGCCAGGCCCCGCCCACTTCCGCTTTGGAGCCCAGCAACAGATGCCAGGGCAACTCTGGGCATGGCAGGGGGCTTGAGGGCGCCAGGCCCCGCCCACTTCCGCTTTGGGGCCCAGCAACAGTTGCCAGGGAAACCCTGGGCATGGCAGGGGGCTGGAGGGCGCCAGGCCCTGCCCACTTCCGCTTTTGGGGCCAGCAACAGTTGCCAGGGCAAGCATGGGCATGGCAGGGGGCTGGAGGGCGCCAGGACCCGCCCACTTCCGCTTTGGAGCCCAGCAACAGATGCCATGGCAACCCTGGGCATGGCAGGGGGCTTGAGGGCGCCAGGCCCCGCCTACTTCCGCTTTGGGGGCCAGCAACAGTTGCCAGGGCAAGCCTGGGCATGGCAGGGGGCTGGAGGGCGCCTGGCCCCGCCCACTTCCGCTTTGGGGCCCAGCAACAGTTGCCAGGGCAACCCTGGGCATAGCTGGGGGCTAAAGGGCGCCTGGCCCCGCCCACTTCCGCTTTGGGGGTCAGCAACAGTTGCCTGGGCAACCCTGGGCATGGCAGGGGGCTTGAGGGCGCCAGGCCCCGCCCACTTCCGCTTTGGGGCCCAGCAACAGTTGCCTGGGCATGGCAGGGGGCTTGAGGGCGCCAGGCCCCGCCCACTTCCGCTTTGGGGCCCAGCAACAGTTCCCAGGGCAAGCCTTGGCATGGCAGGGGGCTTGAGGGTTCCAGGCCCCGCCCACGTCCGCTTTGGGGCCCAGCAACAGTTGCAGGGTAAGCCTGGGCAACCCTGGGCATGGCTGGGGGCTGGAGGGCGCCAGGCCCCTCCCACTTCCGCTTTGTGGGTCAGCAACAGATGCCAGGGCAACCCTGGGCATGGCAGGGGGCTGGAGGGCGACAGGCCCCATTCACTTCCACTTTGGGGCCCAGCAACAGTTGCCAGGGCAACCCTGGGCATGGCAGGGGGATTGAGGGCGCCAGGCCCCGCCCACTTCCGCTTTGGGGGCCAGCAACAGTTGCCAGGGTAACCCTGGGCATGGCAGAAGGCTTGAGGGCGCCTGGCCCCGCCCACTTCCGCTTTGGAGCCCAGCAACAGTTGCCAGGGCAACCCTGGGCATGGCAGGGGGCTTGAGGGCGCCAGGCCCCGCCCACTTCCGCTTTGGAGCCCAGCAACAGATGCCAGGGCAACCCTGGGCATGGCAGGGGGCTTGAGAGCGCCTGGCCCCGCCCACTTCCGCTTTGGGGCCCAGCAACAGTTGCCAGGGCATCCCTGGGCACAGCAGGGGGCTGAAGGGTGCCTGGCCCCGCCCACTTCCGCTTTGGGGGTCAGCAACAGTTGCCATGGCAACCCTGGGCATGGCAGGGGGCATGAGGGCGCCAGGCCCCGCCCACTTCCGCTTTGGGGCCCAGCAACAGTTGCCAGGGCAAGCCTGGGCATGGCAGGGGGCTTGAGGGCGCCAGGCCCCGCCCACTTCCGCTTTGGGGCCCAGCAACAGTTGCCAGGGCAACCCTGGGCATGGCAGGGGGCTGGAGGGCGCCAGGCCCCGCCCACTTCCGCTTTTGGGGCCAGCAACAGTTGCCAGGGCAAGCATGGGCATGGCAGGGGGCTGGAGGGCGCCAGGCCCCGCCGACTTCAGCTTTGGAGCCCAGCAACAGATGCCAGGGCAACCCTGGGCATGGCAGGGGGCTTGAGGGCGCCAGGCCCCGTCCACTTCCGCTTTGGGGGCCAGCAACAGTTGCCAGAGCAAGCCTGGGAATGGCAGGGGGCTTGAGAACGCCAGGCCCCGCCCACTTCCGCTTTGGAGCCCAGCAACAGATGGAAGGGCAACCCTGGGCATGGCAGGGGGCTTGAGGGCGCCAGGCCCCGCCCACTTCCGCTTTGGGGGCCAGCAACAGTTGCCAGGGCAACCCTGGGCATAGAAGCGGGCTGGAGGGCTCCAGGCCCCGCCCACTTCCGCTTTGGAGCCCAGCAACAGATGCCAGGGCAACCCTGGGCATGGCAGGGGGCTTGAGGGCACCAGGCCCAACCCACTTCCGCTTTGGGGCCCAGCAACAGTTGCCAGGGCAAGCCTGGGCATGGCAGGGGGCTTGAGGGCGCCTGGCACCGCCCACTTCCGCTTTGGGGCCCAGCAACAGTTGCCAGGGCAAGCCTGGGCATGGCAGGGGGCTTGAGGGCGCCTGGCCCCGCCCAATTCCGCTTTGGGGCCCAGCAACAGTTGCCAGGGCAACCCTGGGCATGGCAGGGGGCTTGAGGGCGCCAGGCCCCGCCCACTTCCGCTTTGGGGCCCAGCAACAGTTACCAGGGCAAGCCTGGGCATGGCAGGGGGCTTGAGGGCGCCAGGCCCCGCCCACTTCCGCTTTGGGGCCCGGCAACCCTGGGCATGGCAGGGGGCTGGAGGGCGCCAGGCCCCGCCCACTTCCGCTTTTGGGGCCAGCAACAGTTGCCAGGGCAAGCATGGGCATGGCAGGGGGCTGGAGGGCGCCAGGCCCCGCCCACTTCCGCTTTGGAGCCCAGCAACAGATGCCAGGGCAACTCTGGGCATGGCAGGGGGCTTGAGGGCACCAGGCCCCGCCCACTTCCGCTTTGGGGCCCAGCAACAGTTGCCAGGGCAACCCTGGTCATGGCAGGGGGCTGGAGGGCGCCAGGCCCCGCTTACTTCCGCTTTGGGGTCCAGCAACAGTTGCCAGGGCAACCCTGGGCATGGCAGGAGGCTGGAGGGCGCCAGGCCCCGCCCACTTCCGCTTTGGGGGTCAGCAACAGATGCCAGGGCAACCTTGGGCATAGCAGGGGGCTGAAGGGCAACTGGCCCCGCTTACTTCCGCTTTGGGTGCCAGCAACAGTTGCCAGGGCAACCCTGGGCATGGCAGGGGGCTGGAGGGTGCCAGGCCCCGCCCACTTCCGCTTTGGAGCCCAGCAACAGATGCCAGGGCAAGCCTGGGCATGGCAGGGGGCTTGAGGGCGCCAGGCCCCGCCCACTTCCGCTTTGGAGCCCAGCAACAGAAGCCTGGGCAACCCTGGGCATGGCAGGGGGCTGGAGGGCGCCAGGCCCCGCCCACTTTCCGCTTTTGGGGCCAGCAACAGTTGCCAGGGCAAGCCTGGGCATTGCAGGGGGCTTGAGGGCGCCAGGCCCCACCAACTTCCGCTTTGGCGGCCAGCAACAGTTGCCAGGGCAAGCATGGGCATGGCAGGGTGCTGGAGGGCGCCAGGCCCCGCCCACTTCCGCTTTGGAGCCCAGCAACAGATGCCATGGCAACCCTGGGCATGGCAGGGGGCTTGAGGGCGCCAGGCCCCACCCACTTCCGCTTTGGGGCCCAGCAACAGTTGCCAGGGCAACCCTGGGCATAGCTGGGGGCTGAAGGGCGCCTGGCCCCGCCCACTTCCGCTTTGGGGGTCAGCAACGGTTGCCTGGGCAACCCTGGGCATGGCAGGGGGCTTGAGGACACCAGGCCCGCCCACTTCCGCTTTGGGGCCCAGGAACAGTTTCCAGGGCAAGCCTGGGCATGGCAGGGGGATTGAGGGCGCCAGGCCCCGCCCACTTCCGCTTTGGGGGCCAGCAACAGTTGTCAGGCTAATCCTGGGCATGGCAGGGGGCTTGAGGGCGACAGGCCCCGCCCACTTCCGCTTTGGAGCCCAGCAGCAGATGCCAGGGCAACCCTGGGCATGGCAGGGGGCTTGAGGGCGCCAGGCCCAACCCACTTCCGCTTTTGCGGCCAGCAACAGTTGCCAGGGCAAGCCTGGGAATAGCAGGGGGCTTGAGGGCGACAGGCCCCGTCCACTTCCGCTTTGGGGCCCAGCAACAGTTGCCAGGGCAAGCCTGGGCATGGCAGGGGGCTTGAGGGCGCCTGGCCCCGCCCACTTCCGCTTTGGGGCCCAGCAACAGTTGCCAGGGCAACCCTGGGCATAGCAGGGGGCTGAAGGGTGCCTGGCCCCGCCCACTTCCGCTTTGGGGGTCAGCAACAGTTGCCAGGGCAACCCTGGGCAAGGCAGGGGGCTTGAGGGCGCCAGGCCCCGCCCACTTCCGCTTTGGGGCCCAGCAACAGTTGCCAGGGCAAGCCTGGGCATGGCAGGGGGCTTGAGGGCGCCAGGCCCCACCCACTTCCGCTTTGGGGCCCAGCAACAGTTGCCAGGGCAAGCCTGGGCATGGCAGGGGGCTTGAGGGCGCCTGACCCCGCCCACTTCCGCTTTGGGGCCCAGCAACAGTTGCCAGGGCAACCCTGGTCATAGCAGGGGGCTGAAGGGTGCCTGGCCCCGCCCACTTCCGCTTTGGGGGTCAGCAACAGTTGCCAGGGCAACCCTGGGCATGGCAGGGGGCTTGAGGGCGCCAGGCCCCGCCCACTTCCGCTTTGGGGCCCAGCAACAGTTACCAGGGCAAGCCTGGGCATGGCAGGGGGCTTGAGGGCGCCAGGCCCCGCCCACTTCCGCTTTGGGGCCCGGCAACCCTGGGCATGGCAGGGGGCTGGAGGGCGCCAGGCCCCGCCCACTTCCGCTTTTGGGGCCAGCAACAGTTGCCAGGGCAAGCATGGGCATGGCAGGGGGCTGGAGGGCGCCAGGCCCCGCCCACTTCCGCTTTGGAGCCCAGCAACAGATGCCAGGGCAACTCTGGGCATGGCAGGGGGCTTGAGGGCTCCAGGCCCCGCCCACTTCCGCTTTGGGGCCCAGCAACAGTTGCCAGGGCAACCCTGGTCATGGCAGTGGGCTGGAGGGCGCCAGGACCCGCCCACTTCCGCTTTGGGGTCCAGCAACAGTTGCCAGGGCAACCCTGGGCATGGCAGGAGGCTGGAGGGCGCCAGGCCCCGCCCACTTCCGCTTTGGGGGTCAGCAACAGATGCCAGGGCAACCTTGGGCATAGCAGGGGGCTGGAGGGTGCCAGGCCCCGCCCACTTCCGCTTTGGAGCCCAGCAACAGATGCCAGGGCAAGCCTGGGCATGGCAGGGGGCTTGAGGGCGCCAGGCCCCGCCCACTTCCGCTTTGGAGCCCAGCAACAGAAGCCTGGGCAAGCCTGGGCATGGCAGGGGGCTTGAGGGCGCCAGGCCCCGCCCACTTCCGCTTTTGGGGCCAGCAACAGTTGCCAGGGCAACCCTGGGCATGGCAGGGGGTTTGAGGGCGCAAGGCCCCACCCACTTCCGCTTTGGGGTCCAGCAACAGTTGCCAGGGCAGCCCTGGGCATGGCAGGGGGCTGGAGAGCGCCTGGCCCCGCCCACTTCCGCTTTGGGGTCCAGCAACAGTTGCCAGGGCAACCCTGGGCATGGCAGGGGGCTTGAGGGCGCCAGGCCCCGCCCACTTTCGCTTTGGAGCCCAGCAACAGTTGCCAGGGCAACCCTGGGCATGGCAGGGGGCTGGAGGGTTCCAGGCCCCGCCCACTTCCGCTTTGGAGCCCAGCAACAGTTGCCAGGGCAACCCTGGGCATGGCAGGGGGCTGGATGGCGCCAGGCCCCGCCCACTTCTGCTTTGGGGGTCAGCAACAGATGCCAGGGCAACCCTGGGCACAGCAGGGGGCTGAAGGGCGCCTGGCCCCGCTTACTTCCGCTTTGGGTGCCAGCAACCCTGGGCATGGCAGGGGGCTGGAGGGCGCCAGACCCCGCCCACTTCCGCTTAGGAGCCCAGCAACAGATGCCAGGGCAACCCTGGGCATGGCAGGGGGCTTGAGGGCGCCAGGCCCCGCCCACTTCCGCTTTTGGGGCCAGCAACAGTTGCCAGGGCAATCCTGGGCATGGCAGGGGGCTTGAGGGCGCCAGGCCCCGCCCACTTCCGCTTTGGAGGTCAGCAACAGTTTCCAGGGCAAGCCTGGGCAACCCTGGGCATGGCTGGGGGCTTGAGGGCGCCGGGCCCCGCCCACTTCCGCTTTGGGGGTCAGCAACAGATGCCAGGGCAACCCTGGGCATAGCAGGGGGCTGAAGGGCGCCTGGCCCGCCCACTTCCGCTTTGGGGGCCAGCAACAGTTGCCAGGGCAACCCTGGGCATGGCAGGGGCTTGAGGGCGCCAGGCCCCGCCCACTTTTGCTTTTTGGCCCAGCAACAGTTGCCAGGGCAACCCTGGGCATAGCAGGGGGCTGAGGGGCGCCTGGCCCCGCCCACTTCCGCTTTGGGGGTCAGCAACAGTTGCCAGGGCAACCCTGGGCATGGCAGGGGGCTTGAGGGCACCAGGCCCCGCCCACTTCCGCTTTGGGGCCCAGCATCAGTTGCCAGGGCAAGCCAGGGCATGGCAGGGGGCTTGAGGGCGCCAGGCCCCGCCCACTTCCGCTTTGGGGCCCAGCAACAGTTGCCTGGGCATGGAAGGGGGCTTGAGGGTGCCAGGCTCCGCCCACTCCTGCTTTGGGGCCCAGCAACAGTTGCCAGGGCAAGCCTGGGCATGGCTGGGGCTTGAGGGCGCCAGGACCCGCCCACTTCTGCTTTGGGGCCCAGCAACAGTTGTATTCCACCATAATTGTGCAGTATGTGTCATATTGCATTTAAGGTGTCTTTTGGGTTATGCCATATAACAATGGGTACTGTTCAGTAACACATGTACCCCTGCAAATAATTTAATGCTATGATTGTTAATTTGTCTGATGGGTGTTTGACATTAAATTTATATCTGTTGCTCTGTAGTGGGTCTCAATGAGTCCATGGCATGGCAGCATTTTAATGTGCTAATTTATCCGCCATTACCCAATATGACATTGGTTCCATGAGCATGTATTAATATTTAAACATGCTTCATAAAGTTCTTTAAACAATGTAGTTGACTTTGAACCTATATTTGGTCTACAGTAGGGTGCAGGAGTAGATTGTAGTGTAGCCTATTGTGCATGGTACATGGGTGTGTGTACTGTATGGGAAATGGTTTTGCATTCATTTTGCTTACCTGCAGCCTATGAATTTTGAAAAGCTTAAAAACATGCAAATTTGAAAACCATGTTGCCATGCAAGTGTAACAAATACATTTATATTGTTTCTCTGTAGGATAAATACGGGCTGCTTTTGCATGTAGCCCACAGATGTTAGACAGCTTTATTTTTATTTGGGCGGGGAAAAAGGGATTTTGGGAAGGTACCGGTGCACAGGTTACTAACACAATTGAAGATATATAGAGATACGAGTATGTATTTTCCACAATATCAATAATAAGGTGCTGTATTGGTCAATATAATACAATGGCTGGTGGAGGTGCTCCCCTGAGAGTAAACACAGTACTAGAGAAAGAGAAAGAAAAAGTACTCTCTGTTTGTGGGGGCACTACTTTTGAAATTTATTTAAAACTTAGCTTTTAATGTAATACAACTTTTTTAAGCATAAAATGGGACATACAAAACACACTCAACATAAAACACGTAATTTTGTGGACATTACAATGTTGTAATAATATGTAGCATAAAGTCCACTATTCAATAATGCAGTAATCCTCTAAATAAAGTGTAGATGCTTAGCTTTGGTTGTCCTGGTGGTAACCATTAGCAACGGATACAGAGTGTGTTAGTTCCTTCACCAATTATAGCAAAGAAATCTGTATTCTATACATCTAATTCCCAGAAAGATGGCTTGCTTTTCAAAAAATAATAACAAGGCTAAATTCTGGTTGATTCTAGAGGTAACCGGTAGCAACAAATACGAAAATATACTTCTATTGCAGACCGCAAAATAAATAAATTCAGGCAATTAGTTGGAAATCATATAATAATGTATCATCATATTGTAAATAACCGTAGTTTGATAGCCTCATACAGTGATTGTTATTTCATAGAAGCACACAGTTAGGGGAGTAGCCCCCGAACACCCTTCTTGTTTTCAAAAGCACAAGCAATTCACAGCAGCCTACAGATTCAGCATTTCTAAATTGGATACATGAAAATATTCAATTATCCATTTAAACAATCATGGCAACTCTGTTGCAGAAACAGTCTGAGATGGCTTACTGAATACTTGTAAACTGTTCTATAAGGCAATATACGTTGCAATAGACAATTGTTATTCTGTGTCTCTCACTGACAATTTATCAAACACTTTAGAAATGTTTTGTAAATCAAACAATTAAGAATATTTCACTGCATTCTAAGTCAATTTGTATATCCTTTGCTCTGAAATGCGGTATAAGATATTTGAAAGCATAAGAAAAAAGTGTAATATACTCTTTTTACATAGACACGGTACAATTGCCGTGCTGCGGCATACCTTAATTAATAGTCTAATCCTTCTAGTACAATGACTAAATAGGGATTTCTTTATTGGTCTATAATTAAGGGGAATAGTAGATGTGACACAGGAATAGGGGTGAAAGCAGTGGTGAAAAAGAATACCCTCTTATAGATGGATTCTTGGGGTTTACCAGGGTTAGACTAAGAAGGATAGTACTACTGTCCTGGAGGGTAGATCGCAGGGAATTCTGTTGGTAAAGTACCAGCGCAGAAGTATCCTGCTCCCCTTTCAGGACGAGTATCTATCAGTGCAGAGGTTGTGAGACAGGTAGTGAGGATCGCTGGCCGCTGGTGGTATGCTGCTGCTCCCCATTTGCCAGCAGCAGAGGTGGAGGGTGAGCGATACTATAGGCGGGTGCAGAGGTTCTCAAAGATGGAGGAGGCGATAGTGTGGGAATCCCCTCTCCTGTTTGTACGCTGCTGTTCCCCACTTGCCTGTGGCAGTGGTGGAGAGTGAGCGGTACTCCAGAGAGAGACGGGATATCCCAGGATAGAGTGGGTGCAGATTGCGGACAGACTGCCTGGCGTGTGTCCGCAGCGCAGTGTCCTTGGAAGTATAGCCAGAGGGAAAGAGAGAGGTCTGCCCGGGTGTCGGGGACTCCCCGATATTATCAGTAAGTAATGGGTTAGGCAGGTTGCCGGTATCCACGTGTCGGTAGAGCGGCACGGGTGCCGGAGTGTACCTGAAAGTGTCGGTTGACACTTAGCGTTATGCAGGTAGCCGGTCTCAGCGTGTAAGGAGGAGAGGAGACGCGCTTCACTGGTGCTGTGTCAGAGTGCCGCAGAGGTTCACATGCCGTCAGCAGTCATCTGGTACGCGCTGCTTTGACGGTGGGTTCAAAGGTCAGACGGCCGTTTCGCATCTATCGCTTCGTCAGTGACTGACGAAGCGATAGATGCGAAACGGCCGTCTGACCTTTGAACCCACCGTCAAAGCAGCGCGTACCAGATGACTGCTGACGGCATGTGAACCTCTGCGGCACTCTGACACAGCACCAGTGAAGCGCGTCTCCTCTCCTCCTTACACGCTGAGACCGGCTACCTGCATAACGCTAAGTGTCAACCGACACTTTCAGGTACACTCCGGCACCCGTGCCGCTCTACCGACACGTGGATACCGGCAACCTGCCTAACCCATTACTTACTGATAATATCGGGGAGTCCCCGACACCCGGGCAGACCTCTCTCTTTCCCTCTGGCTATACTTCCAAGGACACTGCGCTGCGGACACACGCCAGGCAGTCTGTCCGCAATCTGCACCCACTCTATCCTGGGATATCCCGTCTCTCTCTGGAGTACCGCTCACTCTCCACCACTGCCACAGGCAAGTGGGGAACAGCAGCGTACAAACAGGAGAGGGGATTCCCACACTATCGCCTCCTCCATCTTTGAGAACCTCTGCACCCGCCTATAGTATCGCTCACCCTCCACCTCTGCTGCTGGCAAGTGGGGAGCAGCAGCATACCACCAGCGGCCAGCGATCCTCACTACCTGTCTCACAACCTCTGCACTGATAGATACTCGTCCTGAAAGGGGAGCAGGATACTTCTGCGCTGGTACTTTACCAACAGAATTCCCTGCGATCTACCCTCCAGGACAGTAGTACTATCCTTCTTAGTCTAACCCTGGTAAACCCCAAGAATCCATCTATAAGAGGGTATTCTTTTTCACCACTGCTTTCACCCCTATTCCTGTGTCACATCTACTATTACCCTTAATTATAGACCAATAAAGAAATCCCTATTTAGTCATTGTACTAGAAGGATTAGACTATTAATTAAGGTATGCCGCAGCACGGCAATTGTACCGTGTCTATGTAAAAAGAGTATATTACACTTTTTTCTTATGCTTTCAAATATCTTATACCGCATTTCAGAGCAAAGGATATACAAATTGACTTAGAATGCAGTGAAATAGTCTTAATTGTTGGATTTACAAAACATTTCTAAAGTGTTTGATAAATTGTCAGTGAGAGACACAGAATAACAATTGTCTATTGCAACGTATATTGCCTTATAGAACAGTTTACAAGTATTCAGTAAGCCATCTCAGACTGTTTCTGCAACAGAGTTGCCATGATTGTTTAAATGGATAATTGAATATTTTCATGTATCCAATTTAGAAATGCTGAATCTGTAGGCTGCTGTGAATTGCTTGTGCTTTTGAAAACAAGAAGGGTGTTCGGGGGCTACTCCCCTAACTGTGTGCTTCTATGAAATAACAATCACTGTATGATGCTATCAAACTACGGTTATTTACAATATGATGATACATTATTATATGATTTCCAACTAATTGCCTGAATTTATTTATTTTGCGGTCTGCAATAGAAGTATATTTTCGTATTTGTTGCTACCGGTTACCTCTAGAATCAACCAGAATTTAGCCTTGTTATTATTTTTTGAAAAGCAAGCCATCTTTCTGGGAATTAGATGTATAGAATACAGATTTCTTTGCTATAATTGGTGAAGGAAGTAACACACTCTGTATCCGTTGCTAATGGTTACCACCAGGACAACCAAAGCTAAGCATCTACACTTTATTTAGAGGATTACTGCATTATTGAATAGTGGACTTTATGCTACATATTATTACAACATTGTAATGTCCACAAAATTACGTGTTTTATGTTGAGTGTGTTTTGTATGTCCCATTTTATGCTTAAAAAAGTTGTATTACATTAAAAGCTAAGTTTTAAATAAATTTCAAAAGTAGTGCCCCCACAAACAGAGAGTACTTTTTCTTTCTCTTTCTCTAGCTTTATTTTTACACTGTAATTTTGATTTTAGTTTGAACACACCCCACCCAAATCTAAATCTCGCAGGTTTCCCCACCTGCAGCGCAACAGCTTTTTGTCTTTGCTAACACAGCTGAAACAGGCTCAAAGTTTGTAAAATATTTTTAATATGAAGACAAGTAAGGACATAAAAATTTTAATAAAACTTTCCTTTCTCTGCTGAAAGCAATGTGTTTCCCGGAGCAGACTGTCTGCGTCCCCAGACAGGATTTCAGCATGAGGAAGAGGAAAGTCTAGTCCGGGAAATGCATTGCTTTTAGAAGAAAAGGGGATGTTTTATTTTGATTTCTGTCCTTACTTTTTTATACTAAAATGATTTTTATACAATATTTGCATTTTATACAAAAAAATTCACATACAACATTTTTTACTTTTGAAGATGAAACATCTGTGTCTCTCCTCAGTCCGATGCGGGGAGCTGCCGGAATCGCCTGCATTTGGCAGAAGACCTGGACCTGGACTACTTCGGAACGCCGGACCCCGGACCTGAAGGCCCGGACCCAGGAGCACCGGACCCAGGGACGTACCGACGGGCTCAAGATAGGTAGGCATCAGTATGTGCGGGCTTTGGATGTATTAAAATTTTATTTTTATTGTGTCTGTGTGTGTTTATTTGACTATTTTTATTACTGTGGAACTACAAGTGCCAGCGGGCCCTTTAATGCTCCACATGCTGGGACTTGTGGTTCTCAAAGTCCCTGCATGTGGTGCAGGCTTGCTGGGACTCATAGTTCCACAGCAATACACAATAGTTTTTCTGGTACTTGTTTCCTAGCACGGCGCCCACGATATTAAGTTGTATGACATCTCATCACATTGCATGCGGGCATATGGCATGCGATTTTAAATTGTATAAGCCCCTATACGAGTTTTAATTGTATAAGCACCCTAATGGGTGCTTACAATGTTAAATGCACCCCCATGCCACCCCCACTATCAACGGCAACCCGAAGCAGGCCCGCGAGGGGGCGGTGGTACGCATCCTCCGACCTTTTCATACCCCCACTATCCACGTCAGCGATTTTATATAGTGTGGCGAGCCCCGCGAGGGGACGCGCATCACTTCACATGTATTAACCGTCCCCTCGCAGGGCTTGCTGCGCTCGCCACGCTTTGGGCTCGGATGCTCACTGCACACTATATATAATCAACTCCACGCCGACGTGGATAGTGGGGGTATGAAAAGGTCGGAGGACGTGTACCGCCGCCCCTCGCCGCGCTTCGAGTTGGCGTTGATAGTGGGGGTGGCGTGGGGGTGCTTTTAACATTGTAAACACCCATTAGGGTGCTTATACAATTTTAAATAGTATACCATTACCATACATTGCAATGGTATACAATTAAAATTTTGTATAACATCGGCTGCCATATGCCTTATGGTATGCGATGCGATGGGCCCCGTGCTAGGAAACAAGTACCGTTTTTCTATTTATTTTTTTACACAATAATCAGCTCGATGCCCACCGTCCAGGGGCATCGAGGACAGCCCCGGGCTTCAGCATGGGCAGGTAAGTTCTGGAGGGGGGACCCCCTGCCCATGCTGACTGATCGGTGAATGCTTTGGCCGGGGGACTTGTATAAAAAGTCTCCCCCCGGCTGTGGTATTACCCTGCTGGCTGGTTGGGCCCGGTGCTGGTTCTTGAAATACGGTGGACCCCTAGTCATTTTTTCCCCCTTATTTTGGGAACCAGGACCGACCCTTGAGCCTGGTGTTGGTTTTATAAAATCCAGGAAACCCCAACTTGTTTGTCCTTGTGATTTTATGAAACCGGCTCTTTCAGCCTGGGCTGGTTATGCTCAGGAGGGGTGACCCCACGCCGTTTTTTTCCATTTTTTTTTTTTTTCCACAAAATCGCATGTTTTAAAATGTGCACATTTTCATGACTAAAAATCGCCCAAAATCGCACCATATCGCACTTTTTTGCCTTGAATTCGCATCTCATTACATATGCGAATTCGCAGCCAAAAATACGATTTTTAAAGGTGCGATTTGGTGTGATTTTTTTGCAAGCAAAAAAATCGCACCCTATTACATTTCGGCTCAGGTATTATTTCAAAATTATTCCCAACCCCTACTGGACAACATTAACCATTTAAGGCCAGCAGACATACGGCTTTTATCAATGATATCTTATGCGCTAACTCACCATAAATATAGGGATGTTGATATATTAAGATTTATTCCAAAACTTCACGATCCCCTCCTACAATCACATTGTTAAATTTACGAGCAATCGTTGAGGAGCACACCACGACCCTCAGTTGCCATCGCCACCACCAGAAGAGATCGTTGAAGGGTTATCACTTTATTGACATGAGTATTCCACACTAGCATTCCTCGTTGATGACAGTCAACAATGAGAATACAGCACAGACAACAGTATTTACCATACGTACTAAGCAATATTATAAACAATATCGCTTAGAAGGGCCAAAATAAGCCATATAATTTATCAGATCGCTTAAATGGGCTTAAGTGAGTCACCTCCATATTAAAAATAAAAATAAAAACAGGTTACATTATGGTAACCCCATAATGTAACCTGTTTCTATATCCAATATTTTAGCTGCTAGTTAGTCTGGCAACAGCCTTAACACACTCAAAACTCCAAATAGGCTAATCCATACTCAGAGCAGGCCGTGAGTAGCGCAAGAGGCGGAGCCAGTGTTTTACACAACAGCAAGGGTTAAGTAATTGAATTGACTACCTACGTTTTATTGTTTCTTTTTTCCCTTGTTACAAGCTACAAGCCCTGATGTATTTTTGGAAACTACTCACAATGAACTTGTGGATAACCCGGCTTAGAGTCTCTCTGCCTACACCTATGTAGTGGATCCTTGTGTAATGACCCAGCATATTATTCTGGATTTGTCTTTTGTCTCATCCATTTGTACCATTGCTGACCTTCAGTGTACCAGAACTTTTGCTTCAATCTGATCTGCTTAGAATACCAGACTGTATGACACCAGCCTCTAACATGTGACCAACATACTTTTATACAGTAAAATTACTTTAGCTCTTGCCAGTTAACAGTGGGTGTCCAACCAGTTTCCAGAGTATTTGTGCTCATAAAAGTATTTGAGCAGTAAGTGTAACAACAAAATGATAAGGTAACCTTTCTACTCCTGCCCAGTATTGCTGATGTGGCTGACCATCACCCAGCAGCCCTCATGATATGTTATTGATAACATGTTGGTGATAGGTTGCTGACTATGGACAGCAATATAAAGCAGCCCTATTATACCCCTTTCACACCACACAAATAAACTGGGTCGATCCTGGGTTGTTTCCGGGTCGGCGTGCAGTGTGAAAGGGCTATTTCGAATATAATGGGTCCAGCAACCCGGCAATCCGACCTGGGATAAAGGAAGTGTTTTTCCCGGCTCAGACACGCGTTGCTGGGCAGTGTGAATGGGTCACCCAGGTTGAGCGACCCAGTTCCCATTCACTTCTATGGAGGAGGCAGCAGCATCGCTTCAGTGCCGCCTCCTCCCCTGCCCTGCCTGCTGCTTTGCCTCACCATCGGATGATGTCAGTGACCCGGCAATAAGAGGGGTCAGTGTGAGCAGCTAAACACCGCAAATGCCGGGTCATTCTCAGGGTGAACTTATGTCCAAATCTCAAGTGTGGCCCGGCATTTGTAATGTAAAAGGGGTGTTACTTAATGTTATTAACTGGGCTTGGTACCTGCAATATCACTACTGCCCCTTTCCCACTGCAGCTAAAAAACGGTAAATTGCCGATTTTCAGCGCAATTTACCGTTTTAAGGCTGCAGTGGGAAAGTGACAGAGTTGAAATACCGTTTAAAGTTAAATAGTATTTCAACCCGTTTTTAAAGCAGAGTCCTACACGTTAAAATAACGTTTAAGAGGCAGTGGGAATGCCTCTTAAACGTTATTTAGCCTCCAAGCAGTCCCAGTGCCTGATGAGACCTAGTAGTTCTCACTTTGTGCATGTGTAATGAGTGCACGTGCATAATAAAGAGCCGCTCATTACATATGCGCATATGTAATGAGCGACTCATTAGTATGCACGTGCACTCATTACACATGCACAAAGTGAGAACTACTAGTTCTCATCAGGCACTGGGACTGCCTGTACCCTGCATGGACCCCCGCTGCCTCCCCACTGCCCTGCATCCCCGTGCAGGTAAGTACAAGGGGAGGGGAGGTGGGGGCACAGGGCAGATACGGGGGGCTAGGCACTCTTTACACTTGGGGGGGAGGGATTAGGCACTCTTTACACTGGGGGGGGTAGGCACTCTACATTTTACACGGTTCACTGCAATGGGAATGGTACTTAAATGGTATTTAAAATGGTAATCTGCTGCAGTGGGAATGCTAATCCCGTTTTAAATACCATTTAAGATTACCAGTACTTTAAACTGGTCTGCAGTGGGAAAGCAGCATGAAACTCGTCCTTCAAAGGTCAGCAGATGATGTTGACAAGCCAAGCTGGCGGAGTAACTTTATCCAGATCAGTACTACAAATACAAAATCTAAACATGATGTGCAATTTACATGAACGTGGTCCGGATATACTGGGAAAAGACATGTGCTTGTTATGCTGAACCTTAGTGACCTCTACAACCGCAAACAGACACATGTAGATAAAGTCAACAAATAATTCAATGTCATCATTTGTTTCTGAGTAGCCTGCAGCTTGTTTACACACTGTGCTAAGCACACAATGTTATTGTTTATGAAGGCTCATAGTAAAAAAAGAAAGTTGGACTTGAAAACGTTAGTATTCCGTGGGGTGTTATCCTGTCTGTAATTTGCTACATTACCTGCAATCCAAGCGATTTATCTCTTCAGCTGTTCCTTATTACTGACCATGATGTACAGATGTAGACACCCGCTGCCATCCTCCGATGTTAACGCATCACGGCATGGAGGACGTGATTAGTGTGCCCATGAATAAAGCACGGGTGTGGGAATACTGCAGCATGTCAAGATGTGTATGTACATGAGTATGCATAGCATAGTCAGGGGCAGAGATGAGGGCTGCTGGTCATCAGCCTCTGGCTGCTCCTGTGATACTGTTTGCAGTAAAGTGATGCTGCAAAGCAGCAGCTCACTTTACAGCCCTCGGGTGGCAACAGAAGTAGGAATCTTCAAAGACCAACAGCCCTCGAAGAGCTCCAATCAGCATTCCCCGGGGTAGGTGAGTATGATAAGCGGTGTGGGGGGTCATCGCAACATGGGGGGGTCATCGCTACATGGAAGGTTCTGGATGATATCATCACATCCCCATCTGAGGTTGTGGATGGTGATTAAATAGCCCCTAAAACAGTCTGCTATCAATTCTGGGTGCAGCATTTTTTTTTATTCATGGGAAGCAGCTTATGTCATGCCCCTTTCACATCGCACTTTTAAAACGGTATATTGTCGTTTTTTTTCCATTTTAAAACGTTTAAGGCTGCAATGTGAAAGTGCCAGAGGTACTCTTTACTTAGAAGGGCGCCCACGATTTTGATCGTGGGCATCGTTAGTAAAAAATCTTGGGCATCTCAGGCATTGAATGCACTAAAAAATCGGGTGCGATCAACCGACGAGATGCCCGAGATTTCCCATAGGGAACAATGTTAAATGTCTCAATTGACCCAATTTTCCTGTTCAATGCCTCAATTGACCCGATTTTTCCATAGGAAACAATGTTAAATGGGCCACAGAGGCCAAATAGGCACCCTGAAGTGTATAATGGCCACCCGAATTGTTAACGCCACCCCACGATCAACGTCAACCCGATGCGTGGCGAGCGCAGCGAGCCCGCGAGGGGCGGCGGTACGCGTCCTACGACCTTTTCATACCCCCACTATCCACGTCGGCGTGGAGTTGAGAATAGAAAGTGTGGCGAGCGCAGCGAGCCACCGAGCCCGAAGCGTGGCGAGCGCAGCGAGCCTCGCGAGGGTACGCGGACAGCTGTGAAGCCCGCGAGGGGACGCGGATACCTGTGAAGGTATCCGCGTCCCCTCGCGGGGCTCGCTGCGCTCGCCACGCTTCGGGCTCGGTGGCGCGCTGCGCTCGCCACACTTTCTATTCTCAACTCCACGCCGACGTGGATAGTGGGGGTATGAAAAAGTCGTAGGACGCGTACCGCCGCCCCTCGCGGGCTCGCTGCGCTCGCCACGCTTCGGGTTGACGTTGATCGTGGGGTGACGTTAACAATTCGGGTGGCCATTATTCACTTCAGGGTGCCTATTTGGCCTCTGTGGCCCATTTAACATTGTTTCCTATGGAAAAATTGGGTCAATTGAGGCATTGAACAGGAAAATCGGGTCAATTGAGACATTTAACATTGTTCCCTATGGGAAATCTCGGGCATCTCGTCTGTCGCATCGCACCTGATTTTTTAGTGCATTCAATGCCCGAGATGGCCGAGATGGGCGCCCTTCTAAGTAAAGAGTACCGTGCCAGAGTTGATTTACCGGTTAAAGTTAACCGGTATTTCAACACGGTTAAAAAGCAGAGTCCTACACGTTTTAAAGCCGTTTTTTTTGGCAGTTTGAACAGCTCTATTTCAATGGCTTGAAACGTGTCCCTTGGGGGTTAAACGGGTTGAATGTTTGAATGGTATTAAATGATTTTTAAAACGGTTTTCATCTGCAATCTGAAAGGTCTCAAGGTTTAGACCCGTTTTAAAGTCCCATTTAAGAATACCGTGTCATTACCCATTTCTGCAATGTGAAAGCAGTATTAGTTACAGTAGAGACATTTTTTTTAGAATCTGATCAGTTAGGTTAGGGAATCTTAAAACAATTACATGGAATATATAAAGTCCTCATAAATAAATATATCATAAAGAGATCTGTAAAATATACATTAAGGGGGGAATTTACTAAGATGTGATAATACACTTCACGTCATGTTGCTATGGGCAACCAATCACATCCTGTCTACTATCTCCTAGAGGGTGAAAAAAGAAATAAGAAGTAGCTTTTGATTGGTTGCCCATAGCAACATGACCCGTGAAGTGTATTTCCCATCTTAGTAAATTTCCCCCTATGTGTCATGTATTTACTTTTAACTGTTTATTTTATTTGAGGCCGATGTACTACCTTACAAGCTAATGCAAGTATCCATTTAAGTACTCGTTCATGCTTGTGCATGCAGAAACTCATACCACCCATAGGGGATCATTCAAGTGTGGTCAGATTTGCTATCACTATAGCTTCCTTGGAAGCTGCACTGATAGCTCTGTATGGTAAGGAAGTTTCTATTACATGCAGATGCCTCCTGCTGCCCTAGTGATCCGAGTGCGCCCTTGGATCAGAGCACCCATTGCATAGCCACCTATTGCAGAAGCCAGGAAATCTCCATGTGACGGCAGAGATCCCTGGCCTCTTCCTACCCCCTTAACCAGTGTCTTTCAACCTTTTTCAATTTGCGGCACTCCAAACAAGACTTTAAAATTGCCAAGGCACACCATCAGTCCCACACAGGAAAAAAACCAAACCCATTGTCTGAACATGATCAAAAAAATCACATTAGTTCCCACATGAAAAATATTAATTCACAATGTCCCCATAGAACAAAAAAATAAAACACAGGCACCCAGATGAACACAGTAAAGTACAGATCAGAGTCTGTGGCAGGCAATTCTGCTTGCATAATAAAGGAGAGACCTTAGGCCAGGCATGACCAAACTGTGGCCCTCCAGCTGTTGTGAAACTACACATGCCAGCATGCCTTACCATTGTTTTAGCCTCCCGAATAGCAAAACTGTGGCAAGGCATGATGGGACTTGTAGTTTCTCAACAGCTGTGGGGCCATAGTTTGGCTATGCCTGCCTTATGCCAATGCCAACTGTTTTTTCAATGTGGAGTGCCTTTCAAGCAACATCCTATTTTATTCCATGCTTGTATGCTATCACCCATCCCGATATAATGTGAGTGGTGAAGTTGTTATGGTGACTGCCATATGGCTGTGCCAATGTAACTT
Source organism: Crinia signifera (assembly GCF_055691185.1). Lineage (NCBI taxonomy): Eukaryota > Metazoa > Chordata > Amphibia > Anura > Myobatrachidae > Crinia > Crinia signifera. The sequence goes on from NC_139221.1 coordinate 90,241,814, forward strand.
ACTGATGGAACCATTGCTTTATGTACATTGTGCTACAGCACCAGCTGGGCAGCCTAAAGCCAAAGTCTCCTTCACACGCCACAAGCATTAGATCATATCATAAATGCCAGTTGTCTAACTTCCATTACAATCACATGGGCAGTATGAATGAAGAGTCCCTGAGCGCCCATACATGTATGTTTAGCAGGTCATGCCCACAACCCATAGTTGCCTACCCTCCTGCATTTTGCAGGAGACTCCCTGAAATGGCAGCAATCTCCCTCCCTCCCTCATTACTCTAGCAATCTCCCTCATTTCACCTGGCCCACATAACACTGTTAAATTTTTGGGATAAAAAAGGGAAAAAAAGGAATGAGAGACATTGAATCATCAGCACCATTTCCTAGCACTTTACCAAGTATAGTAGCTCTTACTAACTGCTTTGGGGCTCATCTACATTTGGATAGAAGTAGTTGTAAAAGATTCCTGTCAGATGTAGCAGTACACAGTGTTATGATCCGCCTCCAGCGGATCGGTGTAATGTGCTATTCACATTTTCTGTGTGTAGTTTGTCTGTTTTCCCTGGATTCTGCTCCCTGGGTTTATTCCAGCCTGTGTGTGTGTGTGTGTGTGTGTGTTTACTCGCTGGTGGCCTCCAGTGGTCAGCCTGGGCCATTGCAGCTCACTCTCAGTGGTGTGTTATTAGGACTCAGGTGTGTCTTAATTAGGCTGCTAGCTTGCAGAGCTCACCTGCAGGCAATGTGTGATTATCACCTCCTTGTGCTCTCTATATAAACCCTCTGGTCACTCACTCCCATGCCAGTTATACTGTTCAGTTCCACACTGTCCAGCTTCCAGTCAGTCTCAGGTCCAGTCTGTATCCCAGTCTTGCTGTGTTTCTGCCGGTCTGTCGTGATCCCTGGATCCTGTATTGCTGTGTTCAGTGGTGTCCCTGGTGGTTAACCCTCGTCTGTCCAGTCTGTTTGATGTACCGTGTACCCAGAGTGTCATCCCCGCGATCCAGTGTACCTGTTCTGGGTTGTCCTGCAAGTCTGTGCTGCGGTGTCCCATTTTCTCGGCTGTATAAACATCTCTCAGCTAAGTTGGGGATTACCCACCTGCCCATTGCTTTGTATTGTTACAGTTGCTAATTACATCTCAGTGTATGGTAACACCTGCACCCTGTATTGGCACTATTGGTACCGGTGCATTCATTTTTATTGTGTCATCTCCTGAGCATTGTTGCTCCCCTGGGGTTTCTGGGAGTTCCCCGTTTCTTGTGTGAATTAGTTAGCTTGTCCCCTTGCTCTCTCCTGACCTCGGCGGACGTGATGTCTGTACAAAAGACCTGCCTGTAATGGAGTCTGGGCGGACCTAATTCGCCCTTACAGCCGGGACGGGTAAAGGGGAAGCCTAGCCCTGCACACGTCCGTCGACTCCAGTGAGAGGCAACGGAGTTAGGTTTGGAGGGACACTCCCAGAACCCTTACACACAGCCACGCTTCTAGGTGCCACGTTCACAATCTCTCCATATATGGAACTAGACACACCCTTTAAGTGTAGCATGACACACACCCTCAATGGGGCACGGTGCAAAATTCTATTACCGACTATAATCTCCCTGAAACTAGTTTTAAAAAGTAGGCAAGTATGCCACAACCTTGTGACTGAACTAAGAATCCAAAAGCCCTTTTATGTACTCATGTTTATGTAATGTGCAGGTTCGCACAATGCAGTTTTATATGCCATTTGTTTTTATTTTACACTTTTCAATGATTTATTGGGGGGAATTTACTAAGATGGGAGTTCTATTTCACATGGGATGTTGCTATGGGCAACCAATCAGCTACTATCTGTTATCTTCTAGAATGTGCTAGATGATTGGTTGCCCATAGCAACATCCCATGTGAAATAGAACTCCCATCTTAATAAATTTTCCCCACTGTTTCTAAGTCACTAAAGTATGCTTTTTTATAATTATGTTCAAATAATGGGGAACAGATTGATCAATTCCATTTCCCCTATAGTATAAGTATAATTTAAATCATAAATATATTTATAATATTTTACATTTGGCATATGTAAATCTATAATCCATTACTCACACTTTGGCACTTCAGATCTGATTGCAGTACAAATTTGTTCTCAAAATGGGCAAAACCATGTGCACTGCAGGTGGGGCAGATGTAACATGTACACAGAGAGTTAAATTTGGGTGGGGTGTGTTGAAATTTTAAATTGCAGTGTCAAAATAATGCAGCCAGTATTTACCCTGCACAGAAACAAAATAACTCACACAAATGTAACTCTCCCTGCACATGTTACATCTGCCCCACCTGCAGTGCACATGGTTTTGCCCATTTTGAGAACAAATTTGTACTGCAAACAGATGTGAATTTGTTTTTAATGCTCTTAATATGAAATGATATGCAGAGATAGGTGGTAACGCACATAGTTTTCTGTATGTTGAATGATTCAATGTTCTAAGAGCACCCTCTTGTGGTAAATTAATTTTAAGAGATTTTATATTTAATAATACTTTTACATATTTATTTTTAAATATTTTTTTTCAGAATTATATATCAGAAAAATTAATAAATAAAAGTACACAATCACATGAACTTTAACAAGAACAATAAAAAAAATGAAAATGAAACCTATCTAGCCTACCCTATGCTTATTTTTTTCATGGTCAATACTATCCAGAGACAAACTTTGGTTGTGATTACTAAATAGGTGAGGGTTGATTACTGAATTAGTGGAGGTGTTTAATGAATTTTTAATTAACCTAGACATTTATTTTACAAAGATGTTTTATGACATAGTACCTAATGAAGTACATCAAAATGTGTTCCCATGCAGAGCCGGATTAAGGGGGGGCTCCGGGGGTACGTATCCCCAGGCCCCCCTCTATGAAAGGGCCCCCATTGCCTGCCCCTATTAATCGAGCCAACTGACAGTTGTTGGCAGGGCTACGGTGTCCGGCGCCCTCCTGCAAACTCTATATTTGCACTCTCCATCCCATATTCAATTAAACCCTATAATAGCACAATCTTATTCACATTACATAACACATGGTGTACCTTATACACAAAACCCACAGTAGTGCCCCTTATACACAATGCCCACAGAAGTGGCTCTTTAACATAATGCCCACTGTGGTGCCACTTAAAAAAACACAGTAGTATTGCCCCTATAATGTCCACAATAGTAGTGTGGACACAGTACAGTAGTGCCCATTACAAGTCCACAGTAGTAATTCACATAATGCCCACAGTAGTAGTGTGCAGGAGAGGGGACAGGATAGATTCTGGGCAAGGAGAGGAAGGCAGATACTGGGCAGGGAGAGGGGGACAGATGGTGGGCAGGAGGGGGGACAGTAGAGGTGCTTGGCACAGAGGGGGTGGGACAGATAATCATACCTCCCAACTGTCCCGCTTACCGCGGGAACGTCCCGATATTCGGGGACGTTCCCACGTCCCGCCTGGGGCCGCCATTGTCCCGCGGTGGGGGGGACAGTTGGGAGCCCCCCCAGCCTGCCAAGAATAGACGCTTATTCAGCGCCGACGAGCGCCGAAAATGGGGCGTGGTCGGAGTCCGTGTCATCCCGCGAGGCCATGCCCCTTTTTCTCAAGGCCGCACCCCCTTTTCGGGAGCGCGCGCGAATGTCCCGACCTCCCAACTACAAAAGTTGGGAGGTATGGATAATGAGCAGGGTGAGGGGGCAGATGCTGGGCAGGGTGAGGGGGCAGATGCTGGGCAGGGAGAGGAAGGCAGATACTGGGCAGGGAGAGGTGGACAGGTGGTGAACAGGGAGAGGGGGGACAGGACACTTGCTTGGCAGGGAGAGGAAGGCAGATACTGGACAGAGTGGAGGTGGGACAGATAATGGGCAGGGAGAGGGGGAAGATACTTGGCAGGGAGAGGCGATAGATACTGGGCAGGGAGAGGAAGGCAGAGAGAGGGTTATAGATGGTGGGCAGAAGGGGGACAGGGCAGGTGCTTGGCAGGGAGAGGAAGGCAGATACTAGGCAGAGAGGGGTAGGTAGGACAGGTAATGGGCAGGGAGAGGGGGCAGATACTGGGCAGGGAGAGGGGGACAGATGATGGGTAGGGAGAGGGTGGGACAGATGCTGGGCAGGGAGTAGGGGCAGATACTGAGCAGGGAGAGGGGGCATATACTGGGCAGGGAGAAGGGGACAGATGGTGGGCAGGGAGAGGAAGGCAGATACTGGACAGAGAGCACTCTCTCTCCTGCTCTTTATTTCCCCTCTCTTTCTCTCAACACTATCTCTCCCTCCATCTCAGCTCTCTTTTTATAATAATAATAATAATGATGATATTTATATCACTTTTCTCCCAATAGTGCTTTACCATTGTCTTTACAGCTTAAAATACAAAACAAGCTTAACAGTAGATATCAGTACAATGCTTGAGTAAATATGTAGGTTTTTAGTCTATTTTTAAAGGATTCTACAGTGGGGGCATCTTGCACTGTGCGAGGAAGAGAGTTCCATAGAGTTGGAGCAACAAAGTTGAAAGCTCGACCCCCAGATGAATTCAGGGAAATTCTGGGTACTGTTAGTAGTCCTTCTTCAACGGATCGTAGTAAGCGAGTAGGACAGTAAGGAATCAGCAGCTGCTGCAGGTACCTTGGGCCTTGGTCATGTAGGGCCTTGAAAGTGAGTAAGCCAATCTTGAAAAAATTCTCCATTTTACAGGTAGCCAGTGAAGGGCGTAGAGAATGGGAGTTATGTGGCAGGAGCGGGGCTGGTTAGTTAATAGTCTGGCGGCTGCATTTTGTACCAGCTGCAAGCGGTGCAATTCTTTTAATGGGAGACCCAGGTAGAGAGCATTGCAGTAGTCTAGGCGTGATGATATAAATGCATGTATTACTTTAGACAGGTCTTCTGAGGGAATTAAGTGCTTGATTCTGGCTATATTCCTTAGATGATAGAATGAGGATTTGATTGTGGCTGACACCTGGTGTTTAAGTGTCAGGCCACTATCAAGGACCACACCAAGATTCCGCACATGATCAGAGTTTTTTAGTGCTGTGTCCCCCAGCGTAAGACCTGTCAGTTGGCTATGCTGTCGCTTTGTCCTGTGGTTTATCATCAGGACTTCTGTTTTATCTGGGTTCAGTCTCAGCCAACTGGCACTCATCCACTCCTGGAGCTCAGCTAGGCAGCCATTTAAGGTTGTTATTGTGTTATCAGTGCCTGGAGCAAAGGACAGGTACAGTTGTGTATCATCTGCATAGCAGTGGTAGACCAGGCCATGACGTCTGATTATGTCACCCAGTGGGAGCATGTATACTGCAAAAAGCATGGGAGAGAGTTCAGAACCCTGTGGGACACCACAAGATGAAGGCACTGGTGGTGACGAGTATACTCCCGATGAAACTCTCTGTGACCTGCCAGCAAGAAATGATTTGAACCAGCTAAGCACTGTGCCACCCAGACCACATAAATTTTTCAGGCGGTCAATTAGAATCCCATGGTCAATGGTGTCAAATGCTGCAGAGAGGTCCAAAAGGATTAGGATTGAACAGTCTCCTCTATCCCTTGCATTTAGAAGATCATTGAGCACACATACCAGAGCTGTTTCTGTGCTATGTCTTCTCCTGAATCCTGACTGGAATGGGTCATAAATGTCATGGGTTGACAGGCGGGTCTCTAGTTGAGTTGCAACCACTTTCTCAATAACCTTACCTAGAAAAGGAAGATTTGATACTGGCCTGTAGTTGGTCATGCAGTCAGGGTCTAAATTCGATTTTTTTTTTTTTATTTTTTTTTTAAGAATTGATCTGACTATTACTTCCTTTAGCGGTTCGGAAAAAACGCCTGTCTGCAAAGAGCATTGAACTATTTTTGTAAATGCAGGGACAATTTCCATACACCCTAAAATAAGTTTGGTTGGGGCAGGGTCCAGATCACAGTCAGGAAATTCCAGTAATGTATTGTACATCCACTTGGTCAAAGATGTCACATGAAGGCAGGTGTCTTACACTGGCAGGTTTGGTATGTTGGTACTCCTTTGGTGTCACTGTGGGGATTCCAACCCGAATGATAGATACTTTATCTGCAAAGAATTTTGCAAACTCATTGCATCTTGACTGGGTAAAGGATTACAACAGACTGCAGGCATGCTGGTTTGCAAAGCATCTCCACTGTACGGAAAATCTGAGCAGGCCTATTTTTTGCTGCCATGATCTCATTTGAAAGGAACTCTGATTTCTTGCGGGTGATTGTTTGGTATTTTCCAATGTGTTTGGTTAGATTTAATTTATCCTCCGCCAAGTTTGTCTTCCTCCATCGTCTTTCATTTATACAACCTCTTTTCTTGAGATCACGAATACTGTTGTCAAACCAGGGTGCTGGATGGTGTGGTTTGCAGGGTCTTATACACACAGGGGCGATAGTATCCAGTGCCGCTGTCACAGCCCTGTTATAATAATGGACTAGGGAACATGGATCTTTACAGGTCCCCATTACTGGCAAGAGGTCCAAGTTAGCTGCCATGGCCTTAGGAGTCATAGCCCTCCTTGGGCGATAACTGGTCAATTCCATGGGCAGAGATCAATTGTGAGGGGTTGCGACTGAGAACCATATTGAGTGGTGGTCTGACCATGTGACTGGGTTTTTCTTTAGGTCAGAGACTTCTAATCCAATCTGGAAGACAAGATCAAGAGTGTGACCACTTTTATGTGTAGCAGATGGGATGACTTGGGTGAGCCCAAGAGCATTCATTGTGCACTTGAGATCTTGGCCAAGGCATGAGAGCTCATCATTGACCCATGCATTGAAATCCCTGAGGATGAGCCATCTTTGGTGCTCCAGAACTAGCCCAGCGACAATATCTGGAAACTCTTGTAGAAATGTCTTTCCATCTCCAGGGGGGCGGTAGATGAGAAGTACTCTGAAACCCAATTGTGCAGAACTCCAGGCAGCAATGCACTAAAATGAGTTAGTTATTTCCATTGGGCAGACTCTAAATGTAAATGCTTTTTTTAAAGCAGATGGCCACCCCGCCTCCCCTGCGGTCCAGTCTGGGATTGTGAATGACAGTCATTTGTTGGAACTGCAGCTTCCAGGTTAGGTGCTGCATTTTCATCCAGCCAAGTCTCAGTAATACAGGCTAGATCTGACGATTCGATAAGGTCAGCAATTGTAGCAGTCTTGTTTTTTATAGATCTGGCATTACAAAGGATGGACCTGATGGGGCATACCAATTTTCGTTAAGTTGTGTGTGTTGGCACTTTGGATGTCATTCACAGAGCGAGAATTTACAGATCTGTACTTCAAAGCACAGGGTCGTCTTTTGGGTACTGCTTTTATTTGTCTCCTATTTGAAATTGGAGAGACTGATGACCAGTTACTTAGATGGAAATAGTTAATAGGAGGGTATATATCTCTCTGCCCCTAGTCTCTCGCTTTCTCCTCTTACTCTCTCCTCCCCACCTATTTCCCCATGCTTTTCTCCCTCTCTCTTACAGTCTCACCCCTCTCCTTCTCCCCCTCCCCCTCCCTCTCCCTCCCTCTCTGCAATTGTTTATCTCTCCCTGGCACCCTCTCTATCACTCCCCATGTCTCTCTTCCTTTCTTTCTCTGACACTCTTACTCTCCTGCCGGGTGTGCCCAGGGATTTCCTAATGCCCAAAACACCCACTCACCCTCTCTGTCGCCATATCCAACCTCCAACCCACAGCGGGCCACCTGCATGCATATTCTGTTGGCACGGGCCCCTCCCAAAATGGTCCCCACCTTGGAGGAGACAGACACTAGAGGTCTAGTGTCTGTCTCCTCCAAGGCAGTGCCCATTTTTGAAGGGCAACGAGCAAGTAATGGCAGCGGCAACAAGCATGTATCCCCACCCTGGCAACAAGCCTGTAAGTCCCCTTAGCAACAAGCCTGTAAGTCTCCTTGGCAATGAGCATGGAAGTCCCCCTGGCAACAAGCATGCATGTCCAATTGCAATGAGCATGCAAGTCCCCATGGCAATGAGCATGCATGTCCCCTTGGCAACATGCATGCAAGTTCCATTGGCAATGAGAATGCAACCTCTTCCCCTGACAACAAGTATATAGCTCCCTGGCAAAGAACATATAACTCCCCACTGGCAACATGCATGTAGCACCCCCCCAGGCAACATGCATGTAACACCCCCTCTGGCAATGAGCATGTAACTCCCCCTAGCAATGAGTATGTATCTTCCCCCTAGCAACAAGCATGTATCTCCCCCCTATTTTTCTCTGTATTTTATATTTGAATATATGGACGCTAAAATATTCCTGCACATATTTTGCACTTTGATCTGGACTGAGCATGGACATAACAACAATGGCGGTGCGTTCCAGAAAGAAATATGTATCTTTAACGTCAGGAAGAATGAACACATCTTTAAAGATGGAGTTGCGTCCCATTGATACGCACGATGCGTTCCAAAGGAAGGAAGTGATGGAGAAATGATCACTACAGAAAGCCGGAACGTCACTTCCGGTTTTGAAAACCCGGAAGTTTACAGCAGCGAGATCGTGGCAGCTGTTGTTCATTGTGTAATTGGAGGGGGTATAAGAAGGCCCCGTCCGATGGTGTCCATTAAGCTTCTGATGAAGGGCAATTCCTGCCCGAAAGCGCGCTTAAGCTAAGTGAACACCACCGAACGGATCCTATTCTGAGGCCACTGGAAGGAACAGCACTCCCCGCTGAGGACCGCTGGTCGGGTATCCAGAGGGTTGTATGATCTTCGCGGCACAGTATTTTGGATCCTGTCACCCTGTATGGGTATTTTGCCTTGTTTTTATCGATCACATGTGAGTGTAACTAATAAATTGTTATTTTTAATTATAACAAACTGTGTTGCACTATATACCTTCTTATCGAGTCCCCAGAGAACGTTATTTGGAGGAACATGTTGGATTGAAAGATAAAGACCCTGTTGATATGCGCATACCTTGCTTATGAAATGTGAGTGACCTGATTAAACAGCACCATTTCATTTCATATCTCAACAATATCACACTATGGTTTCTTTCTGTGTCTGAGCTTCTCTTTTTAGATCTAAAAGAAGCTCCACCATTAAGTATTTATACCATTGTGTAAGTGGTCTTTATTATCTTGTTAAACACTCGCCAGTGGATTTACAATAATCTTGTGTGTATTCTATGTCTTCTTGAGCCTTTTTGGTGAAGGCTTTTTGTATTTCCTGGGCAGAGTGTTACCATCTGCGCTGTGGGTTGCTTAGTAAAATTCCTTTTCTATCCAATTGCTTTTTCACCATCACTGAGCACCCTAGCTGCAATATGTTTTCTAATTTAGAGAAAACAGGAGGGATTTTTTGAAAGATCTGTTTAATAGTGATATTCAGTTCAATGTACCAGATACAGACCTCACCACCACCATGAAAAAATTAGAGAATTTAATTCTCAAAGAAAATCGATGTTGGTGGGAGGTATGTACATTAGAAAAATACCTATCTGAAAATTTAGTACCAAGAGGTCTAAAAATCCAAAAATCTCCATCCTTTCCTCCCACTAATGGGGATTTAAAAAAAGATTGGAACCTAATATTGGAACAATGTTCCATTAAACTAATGGGTCTAATCATAAAAGAACGTAAAAGGAACCTCACTGAATTTAATGAGGAAATCAATAAAATACAGAAAACTTTAGAACCATTTAAAGAGCTGGAGGATTATAAAAAGACAGAAATTGAAATTATGAAAAAATTAAATAAAGAAACAGGAGAATTGAAGGAGAAAAAGAGGAAAAAATACCTCAGAGATCTTAATGATCTCAAAATACAAAATGCACCTCCTACAGAGGATATAAGTATACCTCAAACCCCCGTTAACCATAATTCCCACCCTATGAAAAAATCTAAACCCCAAAACTTCCAACAGAAAGGGAGAGGGTATAAGAATAATTGGAGGACTGATAATCCACCTAATCAAAGAGTGTATACTCCAAGGAGATATCCCCCAAAAAATCAATTTGATAGGAGAACTCATGACTCCCCTGGTTTCTTTAATTATGAAGACCCTAATTATTTTGAACCTCTGAGAAGAGAAACACCCATTCGATCCCCTTTTTTCAGGTTTGCGCCGAAAACCAGGTGGAGAAAACAAAATGGCACAAAAAATCAAAATTAAAAACTACTAGAGGTAAGAGAGGAGGAGTTAAAAACAGAAGGAATCACAACAGAAATTAAATTACTACCCCACCAATAATTCCCATAGAAGTGCCATCTGTAGAAAATCAAACAAAGATTTTTAACTTAAGTAAAAAAACTTTAACAAAGGTAGAAGAGAGTGTTCTAAAAAGAGGATTAAAATACTGCCCCACGAGTAAAATTGACAGTTTCGAGTTCTATGTTGATCTTCAGAAATACATACGGAAACTCACCGTTAAAAAATTATTTTTAAGCAAAGATAATATAGAAATAGAAGCACCTCAAGACACTAGGACCCATAATTTCCGCCCAAAATCAACATTCTACCCGGCGCACCAAAAGGGAGCATTCATCGAATGCTTTAATAAAATAGTACTGGATGAGGTAGAAAAAACCATAAAAAAGAAGAGAAAAAATTGTAACCTTACAAAAAAGGAGTGGCAAGCTTTGGAGTCTCTAAAAAAACAAAAAGAGATTATAATAAAACCAGCCGACAAGGGTGGAGGGGTGGTCCTTATGGATGTAGAGAATTACATCAGGGAGATAGATCGACAGTTGGGAGATGGAAAGACATATGAAAAACTAAAAAATGACCCATTAATGCGAATTTCAAAGTCATTACTAGCCCTAACAACTAAAGCGCTAGAAGATAAGGTAATTACAAAATCAGAATTTGAATTCCTAAATATAAAAGATGCATCCACCCCAACGATCTATGTCCTGCCAAAAATCCATAAGGACCCCCTCCACCCGCCAGGCAGACCCATAATATCAGGGACAAATAGTATCTCCTCAAACTTGTCAGCGCTGGTTGACCATTATTTGCAACCTTTGGTAAAAAATACCCGGGCCTATATTAAAGACTCAAATGAAGTTTTGCAATTATTGAGTGAAGTCCAGTGGCAGGAAAACTATACAATGGTCACAGCTGATGTGTCGACCCTCTACACCATAATCCGAGAGGAGAAGGGTGTAGAGGCAGTGCGATATTTCCTTGACCAGACTTCCTACACAGAAGATCTAAAAAACTTCCTCATTGACAGTATTAAATTTATTTTGCAAAATAATTACTTTTATTTTAATGGTCAATACTATATACAGCGTGTAGGGACGGCGATGGGCACCAGGTTTGCCCCTAGCTATGCAAACCTCTTCATGTCATACTGGGAGATGCAATCCGTATGGCATGGAGAGGAGCTGGGGGCAGGCCTGGTGCTCTGGCGCCGATTTATCGACGACGTTCTATTTTTATGGAGCGGTAGTCGTATGGATCTAGATTCCTTCTGTGAAAACCTGAATTTAAATGATTATGATATAAGGTTAACCTTCTCCAAAAGTAAGGATCAAATATGTTTCTTGGACCTTTGCCTATATACCAAAGAAAACGTATTACATACGAAAATATATAGGAAACCCACTGACTCTAACAGCCTAATTGAAAAGTCAAGTCAACACCACGAGAACTGGCTGAGTGGTATCCCATACAGCCAGTTCTTGAGGGTCAAAAGGAGCTGTACTGAAGAGCCCATTTACCAGGAACAGCTACAACAAATGAGTTCACGTTTCCTGGAAAAAGGTTATTCTGAAGATTTGGTAGCAGATGCCTCAAAAAAAGTAGACATTATAGATAGGAATACTTTACTGTTAAAAGAAAGACCCCCCAAAAAAACAGATGAAAAATTACAGTGGTCTTTCATTTGTAAATATCATTGCCAACATAAAGATGATGAAAACATTTTTTTAAAAAATTGGCCGATATTACAAAAGGATCCTATCTTGGGCCCATACCTACCTGATCGACCTGGCTTCATATACAGACGATCAAAAACCATTAAGGATACGGTAGTGAAAAGTGCATTGGAAATGCCCAAAAGAAGCAGCATAAGAAGCCAAGGCTTCCACCGCTGTGGACTTTGTCTAATGTGCCGCACTACCAAAGGCGTGAGCAAGATCAAGGATTTTGAGGTTAAAAACCAAAAATATACAATTAAAGATTTCCTTACTTGCAATACCAGGAATTTGGTTTACGCCTTGGAATGCAAATGTGGTCTTGTATATATAGGAAAGACAACAAGAAGCCTGAAAACACGGTTATCAGAACACGTTTATAACATTAAAAAGGGCCTTGAGAGTCACACAGTTTCTGCACATTTTAAGAAGGTACATGGCTCGAACCCCAGTTTTTTTAAATCTTTTTGGGGGATCCAATCCATTAGCCCAAATTGGCGATACAATAATCTAGATGCCAGATTAGCAAGGGCTGAAATGGAATGGATATATAAATTACACACTTTGGTACCACATGGCCTAAATAGTGAGTTCGAGCTGAAGTGGTTCCTGTAGCCTCGTACCTTCGTATAATATTAGCCTCTGTCTTTTTATCTTTTTATCCTCTTGCACTTTTTTGTATTTTTGTATTTTTGTACTTTTTGTATTTTTGTATTTTCATAAGAATGTAATTTATAGTGTAACTAATTGTATTTTTCTCTGTATTTTATATTTGAATATATGGACGCTAAAATATTCCTGCACATATTTTGCACTTTGATCTGGACTGAGCATGGACATAACAACAATGGCGGTGCGTTCCAGAAAGAAATATGTATCTTTAACGTCAGGAAGAATGAACACATCTTTAAAGATGGAGTTGCGTCCCATTGATACGCACGATGCGTTCCAAAGGAAGGAAGTGATGGAGAAATGATCACTACAGAAAGCCGTAACGTCACTTCCGGTTTTGAAAACCCGGAAGTTTACAGCAGCGAGATCGTGGCAGCTGTTGTTCATTGTGTAATTGGAGGGGGTATAAGAAGGCCCCGTCCGATGGTGTCCATTAAGCTTCTGATGAAGGGCAATTCCTGCCCGAAAGCGGGCTTAAGCTAAGTGAACACCATCGAACGGATCCTATTCTGAGGCCACTGGAAGGAACAGCACTCCCCGCTGAGGACCGCTGGTCGGGTATCCAGAGGGTTGTATGATCTTCGCGGCACAGTATTTTGGATCCTGTCACCCTGTATGGGTATTTTGCCTTGTTTTTATCGATCACATGTGAGTGTAACTAATAAATTGTTATTTTTAATTATAACAAACTGTGTTGCACTATATACCTTCTTATCGAGTCCCCAGAGAACGTTATTTGGAGGAACATGTTGGATTGAAAGATAAAGACCCTGTTGATATGCGCATACCTTGCTTATGAAATGTGAGTGACCTGATTAAACAGCACCATTTCATTTCATATCACAACAATATCACACTATGGTTTCTTTCTGTGTCTGAGCTTCTCTTTTTAGATCTAAAGGAAGCTCCACCATTAAGTATTTATACCATTGTGTAAGTGGTCTTTATTATCTTGTTAAACACTCGCCAGTGGATTTACAATAATCTTGTGTGTATTCTATGTATCTCCCCCTAGCAACGAGCATGAAACTTCCCCGCTGGCAATGAGCATGTAACTTCTGCCCTGAAAATGAGCATTGCCTCAGTTTCTGCTTCAACTGTCTTTTATTTAACATTTACTTATTTTCTTGTTTTTATTTTGCTCATCTATGTATTGTCATTCATGTGCTGCGGAACCCTTATGGCGCAATATAAAGAAACAATAATAATAATGTAGGTGAGCTTCACTTATGTGGCAAGATATGTAATAGGCATTACAGTGTGTAGTATAATGTGTAATAGGCATTACATTGTGTGGTATAATTTTTAAAGTGCATTATGTAATGGGCATTATGGTGTGTGCCATTCTATTTAATGGGCATTATGGTGTGTGGCATTATATGTAATAGGCATTATAGTGTGTGGCATTATGTGTAACTAGCATTACAGTGTAAATATGTGCCCCTCTATCTGGTGTGTGTGTGTGTGTGTGTGTGTGGGGGGGGGGGGGATGATTCATTCTGAAGCCCATATACAGAAATCAGTCACCTATATAGTTTGCATTATTGCCCAGTAAGCGGTTATAGACACACTCAGTAGGCAGTGATAGACATGCCCAATAGGCGGCGATGGACACACCACTCCAATCGCACCCCCTTAGAAAATAGGCTGTGCATGCCAATGCTTGGCATACTGAATTACAATTAAAAAAAAAATATGATGCAACATATATACTTTATAATATAAATATTGAAATATATTAGTTTGAAGACAGAATACAATGGGTAATAAAATACTAAATTTAAATCATCTGCAAAAGATATTTTATCAAAATAATGGATGCTGCTTTGGTATTAAGTATCAGTTATATGGACTAATAGTTTAATAGCTCATGGTTCTAACCAGAGGAATGTTTAGAGAACATGATACAAAGGATTTTACAGATGCTAAGTTTTCATATTTGTCTTTAAATAGATTATCAAAATAGATTCTTGAGAAACAATCTCACTTAAACAGGTTGTTTTAAATATTATTAAGTTCAATACTTTCATTCCTGTGGAGAATAGGGTCCCTAGCGAGAAAAATCCCAAAGTATCACCCCCTCTTTCTGTAAGCTAAGATTCATATTGCCTAGATGTTTTTGCCTAACATGGTGAGAGAGACTATGGGCCTTATTCTGGTTGGTGCGGTCCGTTCCGAATTCTTTCGGACAGCGAGTTTTAGCTGCATGCGCAAGCAACGCAATGCGCATGTGCAACGCAGTGTCTTCACACTCGTTCTCAGCAATACCATCTACAAATGTCCACCGAACTCCCTCAGGAAATATGGGCGTCATGTGGGCGTACACAAGGGCGCGGTTTCAAAGTGGGCAAAATTGGGCGTAAATCTGGGCGTACACGTGGGAGTGCACGAACAGTGGTAGGCGTGCATTCGGACTGGACACCGAGCGCAAGCGAACCAACACAGCAGAAATCTTCGGTGTCAATAGACAGGAAGGATTAATTTTCTATTCTTTTTGAAGATGATCTAAAAAGTTTCAAAATATATTGGGTGAGATTTAATGGGATGAGATTTTCAGAAAGTGAGAGATTTGGTGAGAAATCTCCAGTTTTTTTAAAGCGGCAATCATTTACACTGCAAAACCAGTTTGATTTTGCAGTGTAAATGATTGCCGCTTTAAAAAAACTGGAGATTTCTCACCAAATCTCTCACTTTCTGAAAGTCTCATCCTATTAAATCTCACCCATCATCACTTTTCAAATTGAATTGTAATTGTCTCTTTTCACTGATGGTTGAAGTAAAACTTCTGTATTGGTATATTTAACCCCATCCAATGCTTTCTCGAGCAACCACTCAGAATATCATTGTTCTAAGAAAGCCATTGTTAAATAATTACTTTGTTGGATAAATTGTGCAACATCAGAGCAGTTACTTCCAACTCTTAAATGTTGACTACTGGGTATATTATTCAACAAAGGTCTATAATGGCAACTCTGGTAGTTTAAATAGCTATTACAGTCAACTTCTTTATTAAAAGGTAGAAATCGCAAGATTTCCATTTTTGATGCATAGAAATATGTCCAGAAAATTAATATAACTGTAGTAAATAGTACTAGGGAACTTTCAACCATATCTGATAATGTTAAGGTTAGATAATTCTAAACCCCTTTTCAAATGAAAAAATATCATCAATATAAAGCCCATATAGCACTAGGTTTGCCCCATATGGGCCATTCTATATATTTAATTCTTCAAAATGGCCCATATAAAGGTTGGTAAAATTCTGGGTAAACCTGATGCCCATAGCGGTACCTAAAATTAGCAAATAAAAAATAACATCAAATGTGAAAAAATTGGGTGCCAATATAAAGTGAACTGAATCCCAAATTGACATCTTGTCATAATACTGAAGTGCCAAACCTCCTTTGATTTGAGGTATATGTCACACTAGGAGGAGTTGGTGGAACTGGGAGGTGTGGTGGCACTGGAGATACAGCAGGGGGTTGAAAGCTAGAAGGTCTGATATACTGTTTACTCATGTAATGGAAGGCTGACATAATCCAGGAAGAAATTGGAGGGAACCAAGATATGCTTAAAATACTTTAATGAGGGATTGCGATACAATATGGAGGGAAGTGAAACAATAATGTAACTTAATCAAAAACAGGTACTTGTGTATTATAGCGGTGCCCCCAATGTACATTGCGGGATGTTTTTATCGCATGGCATCACTTGCCATGCACCCGATGGCATGCGATGCAATGCAACGCGACTTTTGCCCCCTATGCGATGAAACATTGTATAAGCACCCTAAAGGGTGATTTTAAGCACCCAAATGGGTGCTTACAATGTTAAATGCACCCACCCACCCCCCCCCCCCCCACACTATAAACGTGAACCTGAAGCGTGGCGAGCGCAGCGAGCCCACTAGGGGCAGCGGTACGCGTCCTCCAACCTTTTCATACCCCCACTATCCATGTCGGTGTGGAGTTGAGAAAAGAAAGTGTGGCAAGCGCAGCGAGCCACCGAGCCCGAAGCATGGCGAGCGCAGCGAGGGGACACGGATACCTGTGAAGCCTGCGAGGGGACGCCGATACCTGTGAAGGTATCCACGTGGTATCCTCGCGGGGCTCGCCACGCTTCGGGATCACTTTCTATTCTCAACTCCATGCCGACGTGGATAGTGGGGGTATGAAAAGGTCGGAGGACACGTACTGCCGCCCCTCACTGGCTGGCTGCGCTCACCACGCTTCGGGTTCACGTTTATAGTGGGGGGGGTGGCATGGGGGGGCATTTAACATTGTAAGCACCCATTAGGGTGCTTATACAATTTTAAATCGCATTGTATGGCATTGTATGCCATATACAATGTCATACAATTTTAAAATTGTATGACATTGTACAATATCACGTCGCATCGCATACCATCGCATGCCTTATGGTATGTGATGCGATGGACGCCGCTATAATACACAAGTACCCAAAAACATTCTCTAATGAATTCAAGGAAATACTGTAGCTCCTTCTGCTTGAGACTTAGGAGATGAGAACGAGGTGTATCTTGTTAGACAGAAGGAGGCTAAGAAGGTAATCAGATATGCAAAAGCACAGGCTGAAGAGAAAATGGCCCAGTCAGTGGGTAAAGGGGGGGAAACTTATTTTAGATATATAAGTGAAAGGAGAAAATCAAAACCTGGAATAATAAGACTAAAGACAGAAAGTGGAAGTCTTCTTGAGGGGCACAATGTAATAGCAGATCATATTAATAATTATTTTTGCTCAGTATTCACTGCTGAAAGAGAGGGGAAGGGGCCACAGTTAAGTTGCAAGTATAGTCAGAAAACTGAGGGAGACACAAGTACATTTACAGATGAGAAAGTCCTCACAGAACTCTCAAAACTGAAAGTGGATAAATCAATGGGGCCAGATGGGATACATCCAAGGATACTAAAAGAGCTCAAAGGGGAGCTGGTAAAACCAATAACAGAATTATTCAACCAGTCACTAGCTACTGGAGTAATCCCAGAGGACTGGAAAACAGCAAATGTAGTCCAACTACACAAAAATGGAAGAAAGGAAGAGGTAAGCAACTATCGACCAGTGAGCCTTACATCAGTAGTAGGGAAATTTATGGAAATACTCTTAAAACAAAGAGTTGTAGAATATCTCAAAACCAGCAATTTACAGGATCCGAAACAGCATGGGTTTACTGGGGGAAGATCATGTCAAACAAATCTTATTGACTTTTTTGACTGGGTGACTAAAGTAAAAGATCAAGGTGGGGCTGTAGATGTAGCTTATCTAGACTTTAGTAAGGCTTTTTTGACACTGTCACACATCACAGACTGTTAAATAAACTTGAAAGCTTGGGATTGGATTTTAAGATAGTTGAATGGATACGAGCATGGTTGCAGGACAGAAAACAGAGAGTTGTAGTAAACGGAGTACAGTCAAAAGAGGGAAAGGTTACAAGTGGGGTACAACAAATGATTGATGATCTAGGTAGATTAGAGGAATGGTCAAGAGCATGGCAACTACAGTTTAATGCCAAAAAATGCAAAATCATGCACTTGGGTCTCAAAAATCGAAAGACTATATATAGTATAAATGGTACTATAATGGAAACTACTGAGGAAGAGAGGGATCTAGGTGTCACTATTTCAGGGAACTTAAAGGCAGGTACGCAATGTAACAATGAAGAAGGCAACTCAGATGCTTGGTTGCATAGGCCATAGGGAGAGGTATCAGCAGTAGAAAGAAAGATCTAATAATGCCACTGTATAGGTCATTGGTACAACCTCATCTACAGTACTGTTTTCAGTTCTGGAGGCCATATCTCCAGAAGGATATATATACATTAGAGACAGTACAAAGAAGGGCAACTAAAATGGTGCATGGCCTACATCACAAAACGTACCAGGAAAGACAAAAAAAATCTTAATATGTATACTTTGGAGCAGAGAAGGGAAAGGGGGACATGATAGAAACTTTCAAATATATCAAGGGTTTCAACAAGGTACAGGAGGGAGACATTCTTCACAGGAAGAGGAGCAGCAGAACAAGAGGGCATGCACTGAAACTAGAGGGAGGAAGATTCAGGGGAAATTTGAAGAAGAATTTATTCACAGTTAGAGTAGTAGATAAGTGGAATAGCCTCCCATCAGAAGTGGTAGAGGCAAATACAGTAGTACAATTTAAACATGCTTGGGATAGGCATATTGATATCCTTACAAAAAAATAATGGATCAAATATGGTTTTAGGTAACATGTTTAAAAAAGGGGCAGACTAGATGGGCCAAGTGGTTCTTATCTGCAATCAAATTCTATGTTTCTATGAGAAAGGTTACAGTTGAAACGTGCTGCTGAGACTTGGAAAGACAAGGAGAGAATATACTGTGGACGCTGAAGACTTGATAACTGTAGACACAGAAAACTTTGGTAACTGTGACTTTAAGAACTGTGAATACTGAAGACTTAATAACCATGGACACTAAAGACTTGATAACTTTGAACACAGAAAGACTATGGGTATCTGTAGCTTTAAGGCCTGCCAGCATCAGGGTAACCTCCAGAAGCAAAACAGATGACCACAAGGATAACAGCAACTGGACAACAGGCACTGCAAGGCACAGAGGACTGCGAGCGGACCAGTGTAGCGAGAATAATCTCAGAGGCACAGGACTGAAGCACTTAACACAGGTAAGCAACAAGAAGTACTGGCAATGAGGCTGAACACCTGATTCCTTTTAAGAGAGAGGGCTGGACCATTAGCACAGGAACTCAGGAGACCTGATCTGATCTGACACCTCCCTGTATAGAGGACACCTGCTGAAACCAGAGCCAGCTGCATCCTGCACAAGCCACCAGCACTAACCAGAAACATTGACAAGATGGTGGGCACTGCCACACCTAAGACTCAGCCTGTTGCTTCCTCCTGAGAAGCTGTATGGTCAGCCCCATCATGCGCACCCTGCTGGGTGATCCTTACTCCAGAGGTAAGCCTCTGATATGTGACAGTCCCCCCCCCCCTTTTTGGGTGGACTCTGTACACCCACAAGGTTTAGTGGGATTCTTGGATTCTTCATTTTGAGAGATTTGAATCTTGGGAGGTTTGTGCAAGGCGGTCTGAAAACGATGTAATTACCAAAGGTTTTAACAAAGAAAGGAGACAGGATTAAGTTCCTTTTTGATGGGATATGGACCCATTTATCTAGGGGCAAACTTCTTGGTTGGTATCTTGAATCTAAGGTTACCAGTGGAAACTCCGACTTGATCTTCCACATTTAATGCTGGAATGGCCTTCCCTTTTCAATCTGCAAAATGCTCTCTGAGAGGTTTTGGGCAAAGATTTATGGAACTTGTCTCCAGACTTTAGGGAACTGACGTAGAGTCGCATTGGCAGCTGGTACTTTGAGGGCAGGAAGAGGTGAGAAGGAAGGTACTTGAGGGTGAAACCTGTAATTTATGAGGAATGGAGTGGAATGAGTGGAGGAGTGATATACAGATGGAGCCATCCTCATCTAGCCAGATAGCCATGGTGAGCCATGGTTATCCAAGGCTAAAGGACCCTACAAATGGAGAGATTTGTGCTAGAGATTCATAACGGGAGATTCAACACAAGAGATTTCACTCTCTTAAATAATTAGCCACATACAGAGAGAGATTCATAATAGGAGATTCAGCATGGGAGATTTTAAATCTGTCAATTTAAATAATGGGTTGGAATAAGCTGGCTGTAAGATTTGACCGATGACCATCAAATGATTTCAGGCACATGCACCACCCTGCAAATGGATGTTTATGCAAAAAATCCATTTGCAGCCTATTAAGGCCAATTGAAAACTAGTACAGCAGTGTGACCTACACCCACGAATCACAAGGGAATTTACCCCCCCAAATAAAAGCTGCATCCCCCTAAAAAATCTGCCAACATGTTTTAATCTGTCAACACAATCTTTATTCCCAGCACATGTATGTATTGTTTGTCCAAAAAAATTGAACCTCTTCAATTTCGCACATTTGATGGGTATCTCCTTATCAGGACCGTATAAATAAAGATAATTGGAGTTCCCATTTAAAAAAAAAAAAGAATTGCACATACAAACCTAAGAAACGTCCAACTTCCCAGATAGGAGTGCAACCGCCTACAACTGCTTTTTTCTTGTGTTCTCTTTTTGAATATTGACCCCCAGTTGATAGGATAGCACCCCCGCTACATAAACATCAGTAAAATAGCTGCACAGGCCCAAAAAATTTAGGGCGCAATTAATCTTGAGTGTGCAGAATCCAAAACCTCTGTTCCGACTGCGTAGCAAGTCATCCAGAATCAGGCCCCTTGAGTAAATAATATTTTATTTCCACATCCCTAAGAATCTTATTGCCCAAGACAGGAGAAAGTTATAACCAGGGTGTCCTCAGTTATATCATTGTGGGTTCATTACATCAAGGTGAATGTGTTAGTGTAACACAGGTCCCCAAGGAACATGTGGGAAGCAACTAACATTACCTTTAAGGATGGTTAAAGACACCCAACCAGTTGTATCACCTCTCCATAGCCTACCCTTAGCGTGGAATGCAACATAACCATGATATAGTTGCCTTAATGGCAGTATGGATCAGTCAATGTAACAAATTGGGGAATTGTAACAATGAGCAGGAGGTGTTCCTTCATTACTATGGTACTTTCATTCTCAAGGGAACCCACTATTTTGTTATATTTGATCACTGAAGTTGTTAGAATGGGACAATTGTTTTTTTTTTTTTTACTTTTTGGAATGTATTTTGTATGTGGACACAGAGGCATACACGTTTCTTTAAATGCTCACATTATTAAAGCTTTTACTAAGCTGCTTGACAATGTCACCGATCGATTGCATTGGATGTACAAGACATTATTTAAAAAACCTTGAACTATCATACTAAAATACACCAAATACTCGGTTACTTTACTGCTGCTCAGGGAGGAATGTGTCAAAAAGTAGGGCCAGCCTGCTGTTATTTTAATAACCCTATAGCAGCACATATACAGAAGGTACGTAAACTGAAGGATCTATTAAGGGAAAAACATAAAGAGTCTGAATGGTATCTGCCTAGATGGGATATATGAGGGGCAGTGCTTGGTGCAGTAGCGGAGGAGTTCCTTGCCTGAGCAACATCGTGGCGGCTCCCAGTGGATAGCGGTGGCTCCTGGTTCCTCCATCCTGGCGGGCTGCAGTGATGACTGGGGGCTAAGGGGCCCGTCCGCTGGCTCCATCTTGTTATCTCCGGAGGCACGTCTGAGGGACTGTGGACTAAGGAGGCACTGGCCTGCAGGCGGAGTCAGGAGGAGTGGCATAGAAGTGGAGTGTCCTGCCCCTGGAAGTCTTCTTACAGCATATGGCAGGGAAGGGATTGAGGCAGCGGGGTCCATGTAGCATATGTGAAGTCAGCAGCAGGGTCCCTGCAGTGGATGGGAACTAGAAGTTCCCATCCACCACAAGGACCCCGCTGCTGATCTCACATACGCTGCAGGGACCCCCTGCATGCTGGTGAGTGACCGGCTGGGCTGGGCAGCTTCAGTGATCACTCAGAAGCCACCACAAAGCAAACCTGTACAAGGCATTCTGAATGATCACTTTTAATTTACAAGCAGGGCTGTTATACATCGGGGACCCACGGGACCATGCATTTACATCTCTGTGTGGGTTACACACACACACACAGCGATATTGAGCCACTTTCTGAGCGGTGTAGTAAAATTATGTAAGTGGCTGAATATCGCTCTGTGTGTAGGGCCCTTTATTGTTCTCAGCTGCAATACAATACATCGAACAATATAGTCACGGATTAGCAGAGTAATCCTATTATTCACTTAATCCTATTAAAGGGCTAGATAAGGATGAGCTCAATCTGTAAATCATTGTGAATAAACTCTGCGAAGGGAAGGTAATCTGACCAGTCATCTTGGGACAAGGACATGAAGATTCTCAAGAAAGTCTCTAGGTCCTGATTGACCCTTTCCATTTGTCCATCTGTTTGTGGATGATAAGACGAAGAAAAGGTTTCTATGGAATGGGTAATGGATGAAGAAGACCGGAGGGAGAGGTTCAAGGAGTTTTGTGCACACATAGCACAGGGTGTTACATATTCTGTGACATCTTTCTTTAGTTGGGGCTACCAGTAGGACCATTGCAAGAATTCAAGTGTCTTGATACCATTGTGGCCTGTAAAGGAAGACGATTGTGCCCAGGAGAGTAATTTCTGATGTAATTTAGGAGTCACATAAATCTTTTCTGGAGGAGGAGTTGGGTTTAGGTGGGTAGCAGCAAACGAGGCAGGATTAATAATAAATTGTTCAGTGGTGGACTCCGAGGCATCATCGGCTTGAAAAGATCGGGAAAGCACGTCTTCTTTACAATTTAAAGTACGTGGACGGAAGGGGAGTTCGAAGGAGAACCTAGAAAAGAAGAGGTCCCATCTTGCTTATCTAGGATTCAAACAGCGGGCAGTCTGCAACTACAGTAGATTCCTGTGATCCGCGATAATGGTGAATGGATGATGAGCTCGCTCTAAAAGGTACCGCCACTCTGTCAGCACTAATTTAATGGCTAAAAGCTCTTTCTCGCCAATCGGATCATTTAAATTGGCTGGGGAAATTTTCATAAGAAGTATGCACATGGGTGGAATTTGTTATCTACGAAAGTCTGGGAGACCGGGACGTAGGGAGGGCGGAGCCAGTGGAGCACACGGTCCGGGCGCCGAAGGGGTGCAGGGCGGTGGTCAGGGCCGGAGCTACCATTTAGGCAGCATTTCAAGGGTGGCAAAAAATGACATGTGCGCTGCGCAGCGAAGGATGTTCCCATCGCCAACAGCTGCTTTTCTCCTTCAGCCACACTGAGTGCCAGGGGGAGAAAGGGCTCCTGCTGCTGGGCTGTGCAGAGGTGAGAGGGGAGGCTCATGCAGACACACTGAATGCTGGAGGGGTGGAGGGAGACAGCTCAC
Source organism: Crinia signifera (assembly GCF_055691185.1). Classification (NCBI taxonomy): domain Eukaryota; kingdom Metazoa; phylum Chordata; class Amphibia; order Anura; family Myobatrachidae; genus Crinia; species Crinia signifera. The sequence goes on from NC_139221.1 coordinate 90,265,324, forward strand.
GCTGGGACACTGATCGCCAGGGGGGAGAGCTCACGCATCTACACTATTCGCCGGGATTGGGGAGGGGGGGCGGGCTCCGGCGGCTGAGATGAGCTAAGGTGAGCCGTGGTGGGGAGAGAGGGCTCCAGCCGCTGCCACTGCTGAGTTGAGCGGGCCACACTGAGCGACCTGGGGGGGGGGGGAGTGCTACTCCTTCTGGGATGTGCTCAGGTGAGCCGGGGCTGAGAGAGATCTCCCCTAGCTGCAATGAGCGCCGAGGGGGTGGGATAGAGGGCTCCAACAGCCTCTGAGGAGAGCTGGGGAAGAGGTCTCTTGCGGCTGAGTTGGAGGGAGGGAGGGGAGAGAGAGAGGGTCCCAGCTGCCTCTAAGGGGAGGGTGCAGAATTTCCTAGGGTGCTGTGAAACCTTGCACCGGCCCTGGCGGCGGTGGCTCGCTGATGGGATTCCAACACAAAACTTGTGGCCACAAATCAGGATGCCAGCACTGGTATTCTGTGTGCCAGCATCCTGTTTACCGGCATATTAGAAGAGGGGGGCCCTAGACTGCAAACCCTGTAATGAGAGGTGCTACCTTGCTGAGACTTTTAGCTATATGCAAGACAGAGGGGGTTTGCAGGTGCACTATGCACTCATTACTGCTAACATATATATTCCTTTTATAATTCATTTATGAGGTTGTTCGCATACATTTGGCCAAAGATATGTACCTGCCCACCACGTTAAGGTCACCTCTTTAGAGCAGGTCGCTAGCAATATGCAGGGCACCCCCAAAAAATGCTCTTAATATTGTGGGGCGATAGCTATCATGCTGTCATTATTGTGTGGTGGTCATAGTAATAGTTAAAGAATGAGTTATGTATGTGAGTCGCTTGGTGGGGGGTTTTTGTGGATGCAGGGGCGGTATTGTGTAGCATTGCCTAGGGCAGTGGTTCCCAAACTTTTTTGAATCATGGTGCCCTAGAGCATCAAAAAATGTCCACGGCACCCCTAGGCGAATGTATTGTTATTGAGAAATTCCCAAATCAATATTAAATTAAGTAAATTCTTTATAAATATTATCCTCAGGGTCATTTATGCTGTGAGGGACAGGACTTTTTGTCCACATATGTTATGTTTGGCAGCCACAAGCACTGGGATTGCCTGTTAAATTGATCATAATAAATTTTTATTTGTCCTGGACCACCAACCCAGGGCACCCCTGCAAGTCTCCTGAGGCACCCCAGGGAGCCACGGCACACAGTTTGGGAACCACTGGCCTAGGGTATTTAGAAACCTTGCACCGGCCGTGATCTATATTCATATAGATAGATAAATGGATAGATAGATAGGCATATACTGTATAGTACTGCGCTAGTTTACTATGAACAAAGGAGGGGAAGCTGGTAAGAATAATTGGGACAGATGTATTATAGCAGCGCTTATCGCGCCGCTGAAATACTTCCTGCTTCACCTCAGTAGCGAGGCAAAGCAGGAGGGGAGACCGACAAGATGTATTAACATCTTGTCCGCCGAAGCGGAGGAGCGCTAACTCCCCCCTCCGGCGATGTCCCCTCCTGAAGATAGCGCATCAGTTTACACTGATGCGCTGTCTCCTGTCCCCCGGCCGGCTGCACTGGACATGTGCGGGATCTCGCTGCTCACATGAAATTCCCCGCGCAGAGCAGACCTAACAGCAGGGACAGCGCTGTCCCTGCTGTTTAGATAGGGCTTCGCCAGCAGCAGCCGGTCAGCGATGCTGACCGTTTATACATTCAGCCTGCTATCATACATGGACGAGAAGCGGTATCAGTGCACATAACATGTGCTGATACCCTTCTCCCCCATTTTGTCTGATCATACCTCTGCCCCATTATGACATAACACAATGAGGATAATTAATAAATCACATTTGCTAAACTAATATACCATAAACAACTGGTTGTAGAAGTCATTTTAGATAAATATGTAAAATATATGCAAATAAATGCATAAAATCAGATAATACTTATAGTTTTAAACGGGATGCAGTGTAAATCCCGGCGGTCGGGATCCCGGCGTTCAGAATCCCGACCCTGGAATCCCGATCGCCGAAATCCTGACACTTTCTCCCTCCGGGGGTGTCCACGACACCCCGGGAGGGAGAATAAATTATTGTGCTGAGCGTAGCGAGAAACCGGGGCCGCTGCGTGGCGAGCGCAGCGAGCCCGCAAGGGGGGGGCGATCCACGTCTTCCCCCCTTGTCGGGATTTCGGCGATCGGGATTCTGAACGCAGGGATCCCGACCGCCGGGATTTAATACTGAATCCTTTTAAACAAACTGAGTAATAACAGACACACATAGAAGTAGGAAGACCTTGCTTGAAGCAACCTATAGGAATAATAGAAGTGATACACAAGGATAGGAATCTATAGCATGGCAGTCCCACCAGATTGCAAGACCGTCCTGATGCAATTAGATATGAATGCTTCTGGGGGTTATGAGGGGTTCCGGAATATGAGAAGCTTGCCTGAAGAGGTGACTTTTTAAGGAAACACTTGGAAGTTTGGAGTCTAGAGGAGAGTCTCACATACACCATTTTTGTTTTCCCATTTTTAAGGTAGGTGGAGGGTAACCAAACTCAAACTTGCTTCCAGTGCGACTGTGATGAATTTACATCACTGGCTTCCTGTATATTATTAACATGTTACGTAATCTCTATGGAGAATCCAATACTACATGAGAACGCTGGGGGAAAAAACATAAACTAGAAAACTGCTGTAGTACATTTACGCCATCTAGTGGAGAGTTAGGATTATATCCTATAAAAAATTATGTAAACATACCACTTTGTTCTACTGTATATACATAGGATTTACAGTCATTGTGCTAACAGGGTGGAGAATTTTTCCTTGGATGGATGAATGTCAATATGTAACCTGATTCTGGATGATCTAGAGAGTTAATGTTTGGCACATATGTAGTTATTAGATAGTAATCAACAGATAAAACACTTTGTTCGGTGTGCTGAAGCCTATGGAACATTCTGGGTGAGATTTAATAGGATGAGAGATTCAGAAAGTGAGAGATTTGGTTAGAAATCTCCAGTTTTTTAAAGCGGCAATCATTTACACTTCAAAATCAAACTGTTTTTTTAGTGTAAATGATTGCTGCTTTAAAAAAACTGGAGATTTATTACCAAATCTCTCACTTTCTGATACTCTCATCCTATTAAATCTCACCCAAATTGTTTCTCAGTAAAGCTTCCCATACACTATGCGACTTTGGTCCGATTTCACCTGATTTCGGCACTTCGAGTGAAATTGGCCCAATATCGCATGTGTGTGACATCTGATCCGGCCCAATGATCAGACTGGATCAGGAGGTCAGAAGTTCAGCACATGAGATCATGTTCAAGCCCCCTGTTTTCTCATGCCTGTCTGGGGAGCAGTGGGGCGGGCAGCAGGTGCACCGCTAGTGCAGCGCTCAGCACCCTCCCCACTGCTCCTCACCGCCCGCTAGTGCAGTGCTCAGCACCCACCCCACTGCTCCTCCCTGCTCCCCAAGTCGGGCTAATGTAGGGAGCACATGTATCCTTTCATAAAAAAATTTAAAATTACACAACTTTTAACTTATTTATTTATTTTAACTTATTTGAACAAATATTTGTCTATATCAATCATGTGACTAAATAACAACATACCTTTGTTATGTCACTCAACTGTGCTATAAGTTTACATAATTAAATTATATCATACATTATATAAATATATACAAAATGGACTGCCACATTTCCTATTGCTTTGGTTGTAACATTAGCAAACTGTATTTCACTGGGACAGTCTCACTTATTGCAGTGTCCCTTGGGTGGAGGCACAGTTGGGGGAGCCGAAGATCACCTCTGCTCTGCGGAGCAGCTGGTGATCGGCAAATTGATGCCAAGCGCATGTGCACGGCATCTCTTTAGTGCAGGGAGCGAGTCAGGGGCTGCCCAGCTGTTCAGGGAGAGCTGGGCATGCCCACATATTGATGAAAAACGGGGGTTGCAGCTCTAGGCCACAAACTATCTACCATAGGTCACACCGATAATACAACAATCTCTGCCCCCTTCTCAGGCACGCCAGACAATCCCGATTACCAACATGTAGAGGTTGGGAGGTAAGATAAAAAATGACAGTAACAGGAAAGCTTATCTAATTGACACAATCATGCTAAGGTAAAATATTCCATAATATTAGGGTTAAACAGTTCCATTTTTAATAGCCAACAATTGCTCTGCAATGGTAATGGTGAAGGAAGCAGTAAGTCTACAGTTGATGGATACCAGGAGGAGAGTGAGCAAACATTTTAAAGAGGATAAGTGGAGATTTTGCCCATAGCAACCAAACAGATTCTAACTAGCATTTATCTAGTAGATTCTAGAAAATTATAGCTGGAATCTGTTTGGTTGCTATGGGCAACAGCCCCACTTGTTATTTTTAGTAGATTTGATAAATGTCCCCCTATCAGCTACCCTGGGAAATGCCTGAACCCTTCGCAAGTTGCAAGCTTTAAAGTATACTTGGCAAGTAAAGGCTGACTACAAAATGATCAGCCTTTGTGATGTCCCTCACCTTTGGAACTCACAGAAGATTATGAGCTGTATATAATACACATAAACAAACAATGTTTTTTTCCATGACCTTGTCTGCTGATATATTGGGCCTGATTCCGAGGAGGATGCTACTGTGTCCACTCTTGCACTTTTTCAGCCCTTGGGGCCAACTCCCCTCCAACCAACTCACAGGTCATGCGCCATCTGGGCCAGGCAACCAGCTTGGAGGTTCTCCAACTCTTTGATGCTGCTTCCTTTAAATACTTTAGAAGGGGAACCAGACAGTTTCTGGGCAACAGGACAGAGCTGCAGCTGAGGACACTAAGACCCTGCATGCGACACCCACAATTAGCTTGATATAGGATGGCATGAGGCCTGATAATGGTGGACCATGGACCAGGAACTATGATGAAGAATAGAAAACTTGGGACCTTATTCAGACCCAATTGCACAGCTGCCATTTCACAGCATGGGCGATTATCGAACGACTGTGCATGCACAAGGCATTCATAAGCCGTCCATGCGATTACAGGCAACAACGGCTAGCCATCACTGGCCATATGCCAATTGATTGACAGGTGGTGGCCGTTTGGGGTGGTAACCCAGCATTTCCTGGAAGCGTCACAGAAAATGCAGGTATTCCCGGCCGTTGGGAGGCAGCTCTGCTGACATCTTCAGCAGCCTCCTTTTCCCCACGGCCATCGCAGTGCCGAGTAAGTCATGGCTTACTCAGTGCTGCTACAAGATGATAAAACCATTCAACGGTGAGTGATTTTGAATGGTTTTCCCCTCATGTGGACAGCTTTGATCGCATTTGCAACAGTGCACATGGGCAGGGGGAGTGTGCTCAGCAGGGCGGCATTTACCTGATTGCTTCACTTGTCCACATGTCCATGGTTAAATGGACAGTGGGTAAAAGTACATTTTTCAGGACCTGAGGACACTTTTTCGGACATCTCTAAACATCCTGGGTATCGTCTGCATAGTGAAGTGGAATCTAGATGGGATTTGGTACTGGGGACACAATACCTCCATCTATAATCTAAATCCCACTTCACCAATGGCAGTACTTCGTCCTCATCACAAACGACTGTTGGACAGTCAATTGCTTAGTGAAAGAAGTAGTGGTGTTCCGACTTCCCCAATGGGATGATGACCAACTCACGGCAGAAGTAGGAGTAGTATTGTAGGATCCCCTAGAGGAATCCCAGATAGAAGAGGAGTCAGTCATGCAGGTGACATGGCCTGCAGGACTACCTCCAATCTGGATCGAGGAGGAAATTGATGAGGAGTGACTTGCTGGTGTGGTTTTCAGGCGCTTCGATACAACAGAACCAGGGGATCTAGGTGTTCCTGGACTGCTTGCAGTCATAGCCACATTTTCTTAACTAAACAGTGATTTATGCACATGCTTCAGGTGATGCATAATGTCCAGGTGATGCCCTTACCCCTGCTAATTGCAGCTTACATGAGCTACATATGGCAAGACAATTGTTGCCCGGATGTAGATAAAAATAATTCCAGACCAGAAAGGTGGATTTTTTGGACTTCTGCTTAGGCATGGCGAAGGCCTTTTGCATCCCACGGACAACAACTGTCTCACCCGATGTCTCATTTAAGCAAGCAACATCAGCAGCATCCTCCTCGTCAACTTCCTCCTTAGCACCAGCTACATCAATATCCTCCGCCTGGTGTACTTCAACAGTGAAACCTTTAATATCAATATCAGGAACTGCACTTTGGGCAGTGGCGGCTCTTATCCTTGTGAAGGAGGGGGGCTGCCGCGATATGGTCCCCCTCCGCTGCCGCCACCGCTGTGCTCCCCACTGCTGCCAGTCCCAGCCGCCGGTCCTCTGCACGGGGCCAGCGCATGCGCAGTAACTTCATACATACTGCACATGTGCTGGCCCAAGCCTCTATGGGCTACCCTTGCAGCAGCCCCCGGAGGCATATTCAGGTTCCCGGGTTCGGCACATGCGCAGTATCGTCCGCGGTACTGCGCATGTGCATAACCCATTTTTTGGGCTGCCCCGCATTTGCGCACAGAGAGGCATCCCAGAGGGAACATCTACCAATGTAACTGCCTTGAGTCACTGGCAGGTTGGACTTCCAATAGGTCACTGCCAGTCACAGTGAAGCCAGAGCAGTCTCATAGACTGCATCTGGCTTCACTTAGGCAGTTTGGAAGAAGAAGGGAAAGACTCTCTTTTTATCGGGGCACTCTTATACAGTAATTAGTACAGTTGTAATAAAAAAAGGTTTATGGATAAATGGTTTACAGGTGACTAAACAGGTTCATCAATTATGAAAAAGCCCTTTAGATTAGTGGTACAATATTGATGTGTACAGGGGATTTGCCCTGATGTGAATTATGTGTTTTAAAATTTAACTTTTAATCACAATTTATTTAAAATAGGCACTAGACAAAGACACACAAACACATAACATGGATAAATACGTGTAGTCCACAAAGGATTTTAGTGGGGTGGGCTCCCTCTGACAAATATTCAGGGGATGCGCTCCCTCTGACCGATGTGAGTCTAGTATTTCTACATGCTTGAAATGATCAAAACAACAATCAGATATATTGAAAGACCAAAAAAGGGGAAAATGCTGTAGTTATAGGGTGAGATTTAATGGGCTGAGAGATTCAGAAAGTGAGAGATTTAGTAAGAAATCTTCAGTTTTTTTAAAGCGGCAATCATTTACACTGCAATACCAGTTTGCTTTTGCAGTGTAAATGATTGCTGCTTTAAAAAAACTGCAGATTTCTCACCAAATCTCTCACTTTCTGCATCTCTCATCCCATTAAACCTCACCCATAGTGTCTATTTCCGTAAGTTGCACTTTTTATACACCAATGGGCTACAGTATCTACAGTGCAGTTTAAGACCAATTAGTACATAGTTGCATAGAGATAGCAGTGTTGCAATTTCCCAATTGTAAGGTCTAGTTGTGTATCTGTTTAGCTGCATGTAGCAGTCTCACTGGAGGCAGCAACAGATAGCATGTGCGTGTTCAATCTGCTCACTCAACTACAGATTGTTGAATTGTCTAAGTCAGAGAGAAAAAAACATTTTTTGGCAATGTATCACGTAATATTTTCCTAATAAGTCAATTGTAAAGCTTTAGCGAAAATATGATTAGGTATATAGTTATAAATGATGTTGCCTTAAAGGCAAGGTTGGTCTCCACCCTCAGTATAGAAGGGAAAAAGAAAAAAAGAAAAGCCGAAAAAAGGGGGGGGGGAGATAATAGTAGTACATCAACAAATCTCCTAGGTGACGGTTCACCGACTTTATATACCTAGAGCAGACATTTTCAACCGGTGTGCCGCGGCGAGCTGACAGGTGTGCCGCCATGCCTCGGGTCACGGCGACTCACCAGCGGAGTTTCACTTAGACAGGGGGGACGGGCGGGCGGCCGGCTCGGCATCATACTGGACGTTGTGGGTTGTGTGTGTGGTCGCGCGGTGCTGAGTGGCTGACCCAGACTATACAATGTCCGGGAATGCTTCCCCGCCCGCCCCCCTGTCAGTGTGCGTCCATGTGTGCACCGCCCGCCCGCTCACGGCTCCCCCAGTGTGCACTGTCAGGGACTCGAGAGACGTGCTGTGCTGCTATGCAATAATCATATATCCCGCTGGACCACTAGCCAATGGGCGCTTGCGGTCCAGCAGCCAATCAACTGGTGGCTGCTGGACCGCGAGCGCCCATTGGCTAGTGGTCCAGCAGCGGGAGACATGAATATTACATACCAGCACAGCACGTCTCTCTCCCGTACATAGCGGGGGAGCCGTGAGCGGGCGGGCGGTGCGCACATGGACGCACACTGACAGGGGGAGGGGTCGTCGGTGTGTCAGCACAGGCAAGAGGGGGGGTTTGCACACGGACGCACACTGGGAGGAGGTGGGGGGGTGAGGTGAGCGGGCTGGCTAACCATCGGCTGGCTAAGTATGGTGTACTCCCACCCACTCTCCCACTCTCCTGCACTCACCCAGCCACCCTCCCACCCCACTGCAGATACCCTCCCAGATACCCTCCCACCCTACTGCTCCCACCCTCCCTCCCTGCCGCACACTACTGGCGGTGAATTGAATTGCAAATAGCGGACGGGAGCCAGGAGTGGGCCACTGCACAGTTCTGTCCCCCTTGGCAACGAGCAAATTCAGTCCACCTTGGCATCGAGCATGAAGCCCCTGGCATTGAGCATGTAGGTAAGTGGCACTTATGTGTCAAATGTGTATGGTGTGTTATATAGTATGTCATGGGCATTGCGGAGTGTTATATAGTATGTCATGGGCATTGCGGAGTGTTATATAGTATGTCATGGGCATTGCTGTGTGTTATATAGTATGTCATGGGCATTGCGGTGTGTTATATAGTATGTCATGGGCATTGCGGTGTGTTATATAGTATGTAATGGGCATTGCGGAGTGTTACATAGTATGTCATGGGCATCATGTGTGGGCTTATGTGTAATCGGAATTACAAAGTTCACTAAAATGTGCAATGGGCATTACGGTGTGTGGCATAACATGTAATGGCAATTATGGCATGTGGTATACTATATAATGGGTGTGCGGTGTGCTGGCATTATGTTGAAAAATGTGGGTGGTTTAAACACTGTGCGCTATTGTGTCTCCTTTTTAACAAATTGTAAGTGTTGACCCAAAGGAGACACAATAGCGCACAGTGTTTAAACCATCCCATAACTGCGTCTCTCCTACAAGCTCTTACCCAACCATTCTCTTTTCAATCTCCATACCACAACTTATGGGGTCCGCTCACCCGCAATACCTTAAGGCCCCCCAGTGTTACTAGACACTGACGGAAGCTGACAGAAATTTGGGCCATTTGAGTACACGGAGGGGGTGACCCCTCTGCAGGAAATTTATGATCCCCATAACACTGTCCTAGGTATATATAGCTGGGCAGCAGCCACCCCTTCTCCATCCCTCCCAGACCCCCAGGCCATTTGGGGTCCGCTCACCCGCAATACCTTGAAGCCCCTCAGCATAATTATGTGCTGACGGAAACTGACAAAACCTGGGCCTTTCGAGTACACAGAGAGGGTGACCCCACTGTAGGAAACCATTGATCCCCAAAAATTGTCATAGGTGTATATATAGCTGGGCAGCAGCCACCTCAAGGGGACTAACAGGGTATACAGGGTATACAGGTTGACTTCCCACAATACCTTTAAAAGCCCACTGAACATACTGAGTGGTAGCTGGTATGGCGAAATATGACCAGTAGTAGTCAGGGAGACCTGACTGTGAAAAATCGTCTTTATTGCCATACTCTAGGAGATTTGTTGGTGTACTACCCCCCCCCCCCCCCCCCCCTTTCGGCTTTTCTTTTTTTCTTTTTCCCTTCTATACTGAGGGAGGAGACCAACCTTGCCTTTAAGGCAACATCATTTATAACTATATACCTAATCATATTTTCGCTAAAGCTTTACAATTGACTTATTAGGAAAATATTACGTGACACATTGCCAAAAAATGTTTTTTTTTTCTCTCTGACTTAGACAATTTAACAATCTGTAGTTGAGTGAGCAGATTGAACACGCACATGCTATCTGTGACTGCTACATGCAGCTAAACAGATACACAACTAGACCTTACAATTGGGAGATTGCAACACTGCTATCTCTATGCAACTATGTACTAATTGGTCTTAAACTGCACTGTAGATACTGTAGCCCATTGGTGTATAAAAAGTGCAATTTACGGAAATAGACACTATAACTACAGCATTTTCCCCTTTTTTAGTCTTTCAATATATCTGATTGTTGTTTTGATAATTTCAAGCATGTAGAAATACTAGACTCACATCGGTCAGAGGGAGCGCATCCCCTGTATATTTGACAGAGGGAGCCCACCCCACTAATATCCTTTGTGGACTACACGTATTTATCCATGTTATGTGTTTGTGTGTCTTTGTCTAGTGCCTATTTTAAATAAATTGTGATTAAAAGTTAAATTTTAAAACACATAATTCACATCAGGGCAAATCCCCTGTACACATCAATATTGTACCACTAATCTAAAGGGCTTTTTCATAATTGATGAACCTCTTTAATCACCTGTAAACCATTTATCCATAAACCTTTTTTTATTACAACTGTACTAATTACTGTATAAGAGTGCCCCGACAAAAAGAGAGTCTTTCCCTTCTTCTTCCAAATATCCTATTTTTTACTCTCTAGGGAGCACCTCCACATCCTTAATTGAAACGAGTGGAGTGATATACTCATATTAGGAACCTCATTGTACTGTGGACTGAACGAACATACTCAACTTTACAACTTGTATCACACACCTGTGCACTGGTCTATCCCCATATCCCCTTTCCCTTACATTAGTTCACTTAGGCAGTGACAGTGGCGGATTTTACCTGGGGGGGGGGGCTGCAGCCCTGCAGCCCATAGGTAAAAACCACCACCGCCTGTGGGTACTCCTTCCAGCATATGCAGAGGGCGTGCAAATGGAGGGAGGAGCCACCTCTTCCCGTACAGTGATGGGAAGGTCAGGCATCTCAACCACCAACACACTTTGACACCTTAGGGATTTGTGATATCATGTTTTTAGAAGGCACGGTTGTTTGGTGTGTTTTTGATGACAGCTTAACTCTCCTAAACTTTCTAGCAGGGGGAGGAGGGGGTCTTAGATCGTCATGTGAAGCTGAACCTCTAGTCATGGACATAGGCCAGGGCCTAAGCCGTTCCTTGCCACTCCATGTCATAAATGGCATATTGGCAAGCTTACATTTCACTTCAAGCGATTTCACTTTTTTTTTTTATTCATGTTATTGAACTTTTTCGATTTTACAAGCCCTCTAACATGACATTGGGCATCGACCTTGGCAGACAACATTGATGGCACTTCATATTCATAGTGGCAGCAGCTTCAGCAGTAGGAGAAAGTGGTTCTTGTTCTTCTTTCACTATTTTATCCTCCAAATTTCTGGAGTGGAATAATGCAGATGTATCACTGAACCGGAATTACAGCTTTATTACTGGACTGGAATTATGCACCAGTAGTATCACATGACTGGAATTATGCACCAGTAGTATAACTGGACTGGAATTATGCACCAGTAGTATCACTGGACTGGAATTATGCACCGGTAGTATCACTGGACTGGAATTATGCACCAGTAGTATCACTGGACTGGAATTATGCACCAGTAGTATCACTGGACTGGAATTATGCACCAGTAGTATCACTGGACTGGAATTATGCACCAGTAGTATCACTGGACTGGAATTATGCACCAGTAGTATCACTGGACTGAAATTATGCACCAGTAGTATCACTGGACTGGAATTATGCACCAGTAGTATCACTGGACTGGAATTATGCACCGGTAGTATCACTGGACTGGAATTATGCACCAGCAGTATCACTGGACTGGAATTATGCACCGGTAGTATCACTGGACTGGAATTATGCAGCTGTATCACTGGACTGGAATTATGCAGCTGTATCACTGGACTGGAATTATGCACCAGTAGTATAAAACTGGACTAGAATAATGCACCAGTAGTATCACTGGACTGGAATTATGCACCAGTAGTATTACTGGACTGGAATTATGCACCAGTAGTATAAACTGGAGTGAAATTATGCACCAGTAGTGGTGGTCTGGTGCTGCGGTTTGAGGTTTCTAGGCTGGAGGCGAGGAGGCCCAGTGCGTAGCGTGGATCCAAAATACAGTGACACGGTGCAGAGTGGACGCTGTGGACGTAAGCATTGTGCGCCACAGCTGTGCCGCGAATCCTGTGGAGCCGGGAGTGGTTTGGAGTCCATGAAGGAGTCGGGAGGTCTTCCGCACATCTTTAGGATGCACAGCGCTCACCCCATAGCAGGGTGCCTGTTTGTGTTGGGCGCGGCGGGAAGAGGAAGGACAGACTGAAGGAGGAGAGAGATAGCCACAGACTGTGGCAGAGTCGGAGGAGGTGAAGAGACAGGCAGCAGTGCGCAACAGGACCTGGCTAGAATCCCTGGGCATCCCTGATAAAGCAAGGGGTGAGTGGAATTTCAGCATACAGTATATAAATCTCATGCCCATTAAATCCCGGAGGAATGAATAATATATAGATAAAGATAAAATATTTGGGTTAAAAAACGGGAACTGGGACTAGACCCCACAGCTCCAGCAGACTCTAGAGCCCATATGGTTACAAGCATTGAGATTAAATCGTAAGCACGGCTCAGAGGGATAACTAGAGGATCACACAACTTGCTACCTGACTATAAAAAACTACAAAGGAGTTTATATAAAGTCAGAAAATAAGACCAAACAGAAGAGAGAGACATTTCCTGAAATTGGCCTTAAGTAAGGTCAGAATGTACACAAAAGCAGGCCTCAATAATTGTCTTAACAGTCTCTGAATTGAATAAGGGAGACAAAAAAGAGCTGTCTTTAATGGAAAGAATATAAAAAAGGATCGAAGCAAAATTAGATAAATAATTACATTTGTAAAACCTTGCGCTCCCAGAAATTTAAGTTAAGTAAAAATGTCTAACAAGAACCCGGAAGAACCAAGCACAGAATCAAACAAAATTTTTTAGTTCAAAGAAAAGTAAACAAACAAACCAACAACCAGCATCACCAGGGACAGTGCTGAGTCCCACAAACTCTCTTTCTCGTTCAGTTACATCTCAAATGGTCGATATAGATCCATATGAACAGAGCCGGCCCTAGCCTAAATGACGCCCTAGGAAAGATTTTGGCTGGTGCCCCCGAGCACCGCCACTAGTTCCGCCTCTGACCCTGCTCCCCTTTCCCAGCACCATCAACCCTCATCAAAGCAGTCATCATTTTGGTGCTCCTACCCACAATATTTTAAATAGAAACAGTGCACACATTCGGTGCGCAGCCCGAACAGGAGTGTGTTCTTGCTGGGAAGGCGCATGGCCACACAATAGTACCCCCAATTCAAATTAGGCCACACAGTAGTGCAACTTTATTCACATTATATCATGTGATGGTGTCCCTTATTCATGTTACATTACACAGTAGTACCACTGTACCCTATGTACATTACTCCTCACATTATTCACATTATACCCTTAAAAATATTGTATTTTAAGCACCTCCATGGCCACACTGCAACCCAGCACAAAGCAGTGTGTGCTGGGCAGAGGATAAGAGCTGCAGCTGCTGCTGTCACTTAAGGGGAAGGGGCCCGGGGCCCCCACTGGGCCCTTCCATTAGACTTTGGCCTGAGTAATTTGTACCCCCTACCCCTTTCTCTCGGCACCCCTGATAATACCACACAGTAATGCCCCTTACACATGACACACATTATTAATAGCCTTATAACCATAATGCCCCTTACACAGTATGCCAACCTTTATTAATGCCCTTCATACGCATAATGACACACATAATGCCCCTTACACATATGTTGCACATTATTAATGCCCTTATACACATGACACACATAATGTCCATTACACATATGTTGCACATTATTAATGCCCTTATACACATGACACACATAATGCCTGTTACACATATGTCGCACATTATTAATGCATTTATACATGACACACATAATGCCCCTTACACATATGCCGAACACTATTGCACAACAAACCCACCCACAGACAGCACTCGCACAGCCGCTAACACTGTGACCTCTGCCTCTGCTTGGATACAGATGTTTCCTCATACATTTTGCCTCAATAGGTAATGCAGCTCCTGGCCAGTTCTGCTAACGTTGGGTGCCTTTTTTGCTGAAAATTCATCTTATTTGCATTATTATGACCAGCACACACAAGGAGCTTCCAATGATTAAAATGATATGTGGTATGTCTATATTCTGTGTGCGACTGTGGCTGTACCTGCATATGGAATGCTATGTTACAGTGATTTCCATGAATACACTATTTCATATGCAGATACAGCCTCACTCACACACAGAATATAGGCATGCTGCATATCATTTTAATCAGCAGAAGCTGCTGATGCCCAAGGCATTCCAAATGCCCTAGGCAATTGCCTAGTTTGCCTATGCCTAAGGCCGGCTGTGCATATGAATCATTGGTACAGAGAATAACCAATTCATTTAAGATGGAATTAAGGGCTGCCATATTAGAATTAAAACAGAAATTACGTCGTTAGGGACACGGATAGATACGTTAGAACAAAAGACATATGACATCTGCAATTACCAGGATGTAATACCTCAAGAATTTGCAGAAATAAAAACATAAATAGCTCAATTAAAAGATCAAATGGAGGATCTTGAAAAAAGGTCCAGAAGACAAAATTTACGTATCCGTAATGTCCCCGAAACAATAGATAATCAAGCAATACCAGCATATTTAAAGGGGCTCTTCCAGCAAATATTACCTGAATGTAAAGAAGATGAATTCTTATTAGACAGGGCCCATAGAGCATTAAGAGCGAGAACAGCGATATATCAACCCCCCCAGAGATATAATAATACGGGTGTATTACGATCATATTAAAACCAAAATCCTGGAAGCAAGTTGATCAACCCCTACAATTCAATACAAAGATTCAATGTTACTAATTTTTCAAGATCTGGCACCTACAACACTGAGAAAAAGAAGAGAGATGGGGCCAATTACTAAAATTCGTTCTTCTTCACATACGACGGAAAAAAGCAAACTTTAAGAAACCCCGAATCTGGGATAGAGACTCTTAAAAACTGGGTCTTCTCACGGCTTCACAAGCCTTGAGAGTAACGGAGATAACAGGGACCTCAGAATCTGGAAAACCGCCACGGGTGGATTGGTCCAAAAAGAGACTTAAGATATTAGATATGGAAGACAAAAAGTTATTACGGGAATAGAAATACCAAATATTGGGGCTGGGATTATTATGATATAGAGCTGGGTCCCCCCCCCCCCCCCCTTTTTTTTTTACCTTATCACACAGGAAAACACAAAAGTAAAAGTAGTAAAACATTCTAATGCACTGAAGAGTTTATTTTCTCTTTCGGATTCACTCCTCGCAGCTTAAAACTCAATATAAAATATAGAAATTATGTTATAACTCGTTTTGAATTATCACAAATAGAATAGAGAAACCACTTAAGAATACACAAGGGAAGAAATAAGTGCTTATACACTTCAGGTATAATGGTATATTGGGTACAATAAATAATAATTTATTAATTTAGTTATTTATTTATTTAATTTTTTTTTTTATGTATAATGGAAGAAATAAGTCTCTATATATTATGCTCACAAATGTATATTGTGTATTTTATGCCATAAGAAAAAACTTTTTTTTTTTCCCTGTTGCTCTATTAATCATATATGTGTTTTAAGTAAAATATGGCCCTAAAACAGAACAAAGATCAATAGAAAAGTAGTAATATTTGGTTTTAGTTGTGAGCATAAGGCACCTAATTCGCTACATCCCATTAACTTAGGCCTTGCCCCAAGATATGGATCTTCCATGACAGGGGAGGACAGGCAGAACTTGAAAAAACTATTGGTGGGGGTAATTGACCCCTACTTTAAGATAAAAATCTCATTAATCTCTTTCCTGATATATCTCAGGAATATGCAAAAAAATTAGATCATGAATTAAGAAGGTACTGTAGCTTAAATATCATTTTAAAAATCTTTACCTCTCCCTCCCCCCCTCATTAACTCACACCTTGAGGAGTTCTCCCTAAAGGGGTCTACTTGCAAGAAAGGTGTGGAAAACCGTTTATATTGAAATCTACGGAGAAAATTGATTCGAGTCAAGGTAAGACTCCTCATTCATGTTCCCCACCTGGTGAAGGGCACAACTTCAGAAACAGAGAAGTCTTAAAGGAACCTTTAAATACTTGTTGCCTCTAAACCCCATAATATCCATGAGCACCTCTTTATTAGGACCTATTTTGTACAGGAGTTTATGACATTACTACACATGACATTACTACACATGACATTACTACACATTGGTTTTACCTTTGTTTTATTTTGGTATATCACAATGGCGACCCACAAAGAAGGTTTCAGAAAAATCACTAATCCAGTATTACAAAGAACATATACCTTATTTATTTTTAGCACCAATGATTGTCTCTACTATTAGATTTTTCTATCTGCTTTATGGCTGAGGGTCAGTGGTGTGACCCTATTTTAGAACTGCAGAGCTATATACATATACGGGCAGCTTTTAATTTACACAATGTTTGGGAATACAAAAAAAAAGGACAAAAAAGCAAAAACTTATCTAGGGGAGCTATCTTACAGTAGCTGCTGCTCTTGAGGGGTGTGTGAGGATGGGTATGTAGCATTGGGTTGTTGGCGTTTCTGCGATGGAATCTACCAATGATGTATGCAGCGGTCAGCTTCACATAAAAGATGGTCACAGCCAGGTGTTACCTTGCAATCAGATAGGATGAGTCTTGTAAAGGTATAACTTCTTTATGAATAACTGAGTAACAGGATCAATGTAACATTGCATAACATCAGCATTCAGTGGTATCTTGTTCACACAAGATGTCTGCTACATGTGCTTCTCCATTCCTCTTCTTAAGACAACAACAAAACAGGAAACATCAGAGAGATACAGGAATATAACAGCAGACAAACAATACATATGACAAAATATCGCCATCTACTGTCCCTCCAGTGTACATACACATGTATATGCATATGAGTGAAACCCACAGTCTGTTGCACATATTCCAACACCCCTTCTCAACAGACTAGGTTTCTTCAATTAAACCCATTTTTAATGTAAGTCTCGAATGTCTCTCTCTGACAAGAGGCTTGGTCAGGATATCAGCTGTCATGTCTTCTGCCGGACAATAGTTCAACTCTATAAGACCTTGTTCTTGTAGATCCCTCAGAAAATGATGCTTGATATCAATATGCTTGGTTCTGGGATTTACTCTCTCAGTTTGCGCTAACGCAAGGCATCCTTGATTATCCTCATATATCTTGATAGGTTCTTCTTGATGCATACCTAGGTCTGATAATAGTTGCATTAACCATGTAACTTCTTGACTGGCGTGAGCTGCTGCTATGTACTCAGCATCTGTAGATGACAGTGCTACAGAAGACTGTTTCTTGCTTGTCCAGCTGATTAATCCTTCTCCGATTGAGAATAGATATCCACTTGTGGATTTTCTGTCGTTTACATCTCCAGCCCAGTCTGAATCAACATGTCCTGTTAATTTTTGACTTTTGCTTGCTGAGAGTTTGAGTTTCTTGTTGATTGTTCCCTTTAAGTAACGAATTACTCTCTTAACTGCGTTCCAGTCCATCTGTGTTGGTTTGGAAACTTTCCTGCTTAATATCCCAACTGCTGTGGAAATGTCTGGTCTTGTGACGGTTGCAATATATAGCAATTTTCCTATAGCTTGTCTGTATAGATGTTATCTTGTAATGGTTCACTCTGATTGTTTGATTCCTTTACATAACTTGTTTCCATAGGAGTACTTACTGTCTTTGCTTCTAGCATACCGAACTCCTCAATGGTTTCTTGGATCTTGCGTTTTTGACTCAAAGTGAATGTACCATCATCTTCTCTTGAGACTTCCATTTCCAAGTAATGTGCTATGTACCCTAGGTCTTTTGTTTCAAATTTAAGGTGCCCATACACGTTACAATTATTGTATACAATATTGTATACAATATCGCATCTCATCCGATCTCGGTTTTGCGATGACATCAGATGAGATCTAGTACAAAAAGTACGTGCTGCACATACTTTTTGTACTAGATCTCATCTCATCTGATGTCATCGCAAAACCGAGATCGGATGAGATGCGATATTGTATACAATATTGTATACAATAATTGTAACGTGTATGGGCACCTTTACTGTTTAGTTCTTGTAGTAGTTCAGTTTCATCTCCTCCTTGTTCAAAACAAATTAGCAAATCATCCACATAAATCAATACGTATAAACATCTTCCTTCTATTGATTTTGTATAAAGACAGGGGTCTGCTTTACTTCCGATGAACCCCTTCTCCATCAATACTTCATTTATTTTTGTATTCCATGCTCTCGCTGCTTGTTTTAGACCGTATAGACATTTGTTAAGCTTGCATACGTGATCTGATAATTGAGCATCTATGAAGCCTGGTGGTTGCTCCATGTATATGTCTTCCTTTAATTCACCATGTAGGAAGGCTGTCTTCACGTCGTAATGTTTCACCTGCATACCTTATGGCTGCTGTTAGGAGTAAGGTTCTGATGGTGGTGTGCTTCACAACTGGAGCAAACGTTTCATCATAATCTTCTCCAAATTTCTGTGAATATCCTTTTGCTACTAATCTCGCCTTGTATCTTTCTACTTTTCCTTCAGTATCATATTTGACCTTAAGTGTCCATTTGCATCCTATGGGCTTTTTATCTGCGGGTAGTCTGGTCAATGTCCATGTCTGGTTATCTTCCATTGACTTCATTTCTTCCTTTGCGGCTTCTAGCCATTTTTGTGCTTCTCTTTCTGAAAAAGTAGCAATTTCTTCCCATGATGTAGGTTCTTGTATGTTAATTGCCTCTGCTTTGTAAGATAAAACGTACGGGTGCTTTACCTTTGTTTTCCCTTGAAGATCTTCTCACTTCTTCTGTTGTGTTTTCTTGAGTGTCGATGGTATTTATCTTATCTTGTATCTCAACTTCTTGAGTGATCTCTTTCATCTGTTTCATTGGATTCTACGGTTTCTTTTTCAGGAATTATGACATCGTCTCTTGGTTCCTCCACGAATCTCACACTGTTGCTTATGGTTATTCTATCATATTTTCGGTTTAAGATTCTGTAACCTTTTGAAAGTTCACTGTAACCAACTAGAATTCCCTCTATGGCTCGATTCTGTAACTTGCTCCGTTTTTCTGCGGGAATGTAGGCGAAGGCTTTGCATCCGAAAACTCTGATGTGCTTTAGGCTGGGTTTCTTACCATACCATAACTCATGAGGTGTCTTCTCTACTGCTCTGGAGAGTAGTCTGTTTTGAAGATAGGTGGCTGTCATTGCCGCTTCACCCCAATATTTATCAGGTAGTCCTGAATCCGCAAGCATACATCTGATCATTTCTGTTAACGATCTGTTCTTTCTCTCGGATACGCCATTTTGTTCTGGTGTGTACGGTACAGTTTTCTGATGCTCTATGCCGAGTCTCCTTAAGTACTGTTCTATTTTCTGCCCTGGGAACTCTCCTCCATTGTCACTTCGAAAAATTAGTATATTCCTCTTGAATCTGTTTCTGGTCATGGATACATAATCTTGTAGCTTGTCAAAGACTTAATCTTTGCTTCTTATAAGATAAGTGACTGTGACTGTGAACCTGGAATAGTCATCAGTAAATGTCAGCATGTACCTTTTGCCTCCTGATGTGCATATTTTTATAGGTCCGCATACATCACTGTGTACAAGATCTAATGGTTTTGAAGCTCTGCTTTCACTTTTCTTTGGAATTGTCATCCTTGTTGCTTTTGCTTTTATACAACACTGGCATGTCATGATTTCTGAACAGTTTGACACTGCGAGGTCCTTTGCTAGGTCTCTTCTCTGCATTTCTTTTATGCAATCTGGGTGTCTGTGTCCCAATCTTCTGTGCCACTTGTGAATGCAGTCTGCGTGTTTCTGTGTACTTAGCTTTACTTGCTGTGCTGCAATATCTAAGCAATATAAGTGTTCTTTTATTCTGGCTGTGGCTAGTGTTTCTCTTCCATTTTGGATAAGACACTTGTTATTCTGGAATTTTACAGTAAGTCCTTTTTCTGCTAAATTCTTTACTGACAATAGCGCCCCTTCTAGCTTAGGAACGTATGGTACATCTGTTATTGGTATCTGTGTGTAGTTGCCATTACCCTTGGAGCATAGGAATTGACCTTTCCCTTTACCTTCTGCAATTATGTTTGTTCCATCTGCCAGGTAGATAGTTTCCTTATGGTTCAAATCAAGTTCAGCGAAGAAGTCCTTGTTATTTGTCATATGACTAGTTACTCCTGAATCTACATACCATTTGTCTGACAATTGGGTTACTGTCGCTTTAAATGTCCCATTCCAGTTATGTACACTTGTTTCTGTGAGTGTGGCTTTGGCTCTTTGTTTGTGAAATCTTTCAGGTGGTCCGTGCTGTTCTGATTTCCATATGGTACAATCTTTCCTTAAATGACCCAATTTCCTACATCTGAAGCATGCTCTTGCTTCCTTAGTGTGTGGCTTAGTGTCCACCATTTTAAGTGCTTTCTCTGTGTCACTTTCAGTATTACACTCTATAAGCTCCTTTCTGCGCTGATACTCCTCTATGAGCCTGTTCTTCACAAAGTCTAGTGTGATTTCTGCTTCAGGTCTCGTTTCTAGTGCATTTATTAGAGCACTGTATGTGTCTGGTAAACTGCACAGTAAAATAGCTACTATATGGTTGTTTTGTATTTCTTCTCCCATTGATCTGAGCTTTGTAGTTATCTCTAGTAGTGCATTAATGTGTTCTTGCATTGTATTGTCTTTGTTAAACCTCATCTGGTATAACTTTCTTAATAGGAATAGTTTGCTGTTCAAACTTGACCTTTCATGAACTCTCTGCAAAGCTGTCCACATGTCTCTAGCTGTATGTTCATCACGGATGTGAATAAGTTGATCATCCTCCACTAGTAAGCTTATGGTTGCTCTAGCCTATCTGTCCTTCTTATTCCACTGCTGATCCTCTCCTGCAGGTCTGTCTGCACTTATGACTTCCCATAAATCATCCCTTGTTAACAGCATTTCTACTTTAAACTTCCATGTCTGATAGTTTTAATTAGAAAGCTTGCTTGCAGCTAGTCTGAGATCTGTGTAATTAGCCATATCCCCTTTTGCATGAATCTCTCTTTTCTTCTGTAGTATTAAACAGTTTTCCTCAGAGATTCTCCTGGGTGATTCTTGTGTATTTTTACACAGTCTGCTGTCAGCGTCTGCTGGGACTTGTAGTGCTGCGCCTTCTCTGACTTGCAATACACTCCGGATTTCTTTTATCTTGTATATGCTTCAGCTTGTGTTGACGCCAGTCTGGGCCCATAACCTGTTGGCGTTTCTGCAATGGAATCTACCAATGATGTATGCAGCGGTCAGCTTCACATAAAAGATGGTCACAGGTGTTACCTTGCAATCAGATAGGATGAGTCTTGTAAAGGTATAACTTCTTTATGTATAACTGAGTAACAGGATCAATGGAACATTGCATAAGATCAGCATTCAGTGGTATCTTGTTCACACAAGATGTCTGCTACATGTGCTTCTCCATTCCTCTTCTTAAGACAACAACAAAACAGGAAACATCAGAGAGATACAGGAATATAACAGCAGACAAACAATACATATGACAGTATATCGCCATCTACTGTCCCTCCAGTGTACATACACATGTATATGCATATGAGTGAAACCCACAGTCTGTTGCACATATTCCAACATGGGTTTCACTGAGTGAATTAAAAAGCAAGCACATTTATCTTAATACATGTTATTTAATAATGGAAAATTAAAAAGTAACAATAAAAGCTCGAATTGACAAAGCAAAACAGAATTACATTCAAAATTAAAACATAACTATATATCAATAAATATAACACACCCTTCCGTTGGACTTGGGGATTTGGTCTGAGTTCAGTCAATTGTGAAAATAGGGCTCCTTAGGTGTTGGAGGAGCAAATGGTAACGTAGGGGTTGATCCTATTAGGTGCGTATGATTTGCACTCGCTAATCATCGCGGCACTGGGCGCACTTTACGGCAGACTAAATTTAATTAAAAGTGCTCACACCTCCATCGGGCTGAAAGCAATTTTTACGCAAATTCGGACCAGCAAAGGGTGCGAGATCGGCTTCATTTGGGTGCCGTTTGCAGAATTTAAATGGCACCTGAACGGCACCTCACACCCTTTGGCGCTAAAAGGATCAACCCCACAGTTCTGGTGAAATGCCCAGCTGGGGGTGGTATAATTACCCTGTTTGGTTGAGCAAATCCATCTGGAATATTCTGCATAATTGGAAAGTAGTTCTCGCAGGGCTGGATAACGGAGACGGCAGGGTTCACAACCAGGGTGGCTTTGGTGTTGCTCCGAAACAATTGTAAGTGGGTTCAACCCCTATTTGCTTGCTGCCTTCATCCGGACAGCTCATGCGTGCAGACTATGTAATCTGCACATGCGTGCTCGTTCAACAATCGTTCGGGCTGCAAATTCACAGCAGTCTGAATCAGGCCCATTATGCGGCCCCTTATCACTAAACTAGGAGACATCCTTTAGTGCCACTTATTGCAGTGATGTAGGATGGCTTAAAGATGACATGTATCAAAAGAGATTTGTCAGAGAGATGTTACGATGATAACTCACCATCCAGCAGCTTCTATCCTGGCTTATTACATCAGCCAATTGCTGGGGTCCTATCTCCAATGATCACCATATAATGAGAAAAGCCATTGTTTACCCAAAAAAAGTCAAAGGAGGGGGCATCTGAAATCAGTTTGTGTCTCAATATTATTATATGCCTGAGAACCGTGGCTAACAACTAACGTGTTGAAGATAAATATGCTTTAATATCCTTCCAGCATAGGAGGCAATATAATGAGAATAATCAGAGTTCAGCAAACTTGGAAAGGTACAGTGGGAACCCCTAGTTTTGCCTCTGTATTGGAAGTTTTCCCAAATAGTGCATACTGATGATAAATCTCCCTATATAAGTCTGCAATATATTTATTGGATATTGCATATCTTGTTCATGAGTGCAAAATTCTGTCCTACAGTTTATTTTGTTTATTGTTAGTCCGTCTCCCTTTTATACTGCTAGTATTTACCAATATTTATCTGGCGAGTAAGGTGTCTCCCTTATTATCAGCAATGTGCTCCTCTGTGTTGCCAGCAGCCTGACGCGGCTGATGGGTAATTAAATTAGTAAACGTTCATTAGCTGCAACCTCTTTTTTTTTTTATATATTCTTTATTTATATTTTTCAAGGGATTTAAATACAATACATGTCAAATTGACATAGTGATATAGTGAAACACAATCGGTAACAAGAAGTAATATCAGAATTTCAGACATTTTAACAGATTATAAGAGAACTGTAATGTTTCTTTCGCAAACAGTCAATAAATTTGGCATTAGGAAAGAGAAACATCTTCCCTAAGTTCTTCTGTCTAGTGAAAAATATGTCAGGAAGTTCTTTGAGTTATATCCTCGGAAATGTTGATATATAAGTGATATAGGGGGGAGGGAGGAAGGAAAGGGAAGACTGGGTAGGGGGGCGAAGGAAGGGATAAATAGTCTTGAAGGTAGGCAAGTGAGTTAATTATGTCTGGGATTTTCTGCTACTCGGGGCTGTGCAGCCTAGTGGTGTATGCTGCTAGGGCGTTGCTGGGTCATGGGGGACATAGTTTCTATACGTGTCTGAGGATTTAAAAGCAATCCAAGCTAACCAGGTGGCTTGGTAGTCGGAATGTCTTTCTAGTGCTGAATAGTATATGTCCTCCATGGTCCTATAGAATTCTATCCTCTGAAACCATTCCCAAATCCCTGGGGGGTCTACTGACCGCCAATGTACTGGCACTATAGCTCTAGCTGCATTGTTAAGGTGTTTAAGCAGGGATTGTTTGTATTTTGCTATAGGGATAGTGATGTGGGAGAGCAGCCAGAAATCAATGTTGTCGGGGGCCGGGAACCCTAGTATTTCTGAGGAAAGCTGGATGACCTTATTCCAGAAGACCGCTATCCGAGGGCAGTCCCACCATATGTGTACCAGTGTACCCCTATCCCTTTCGCATCGCCAGCAAAGGGGGGATACTGAGGGGAAGATCCTATGAAGTAACGGTGGACAGCGATACCACCTGGTGAACAGCTTGTATTGCGTTTCCACAACCTCTAGACTCGTAGAGCAGCGAGCCATGGTCTCGCAATGTGTAGACCAGTTTATTTTTATCCCTCGGGGGGAGAGGTCGGAGTCCCATGCCGCATAAAATAAGGGAGCTTCACTGGTATGACTGTGAAGGATAATCTTATATATTGCTGAGATAACATGTACGGGTTCCGAGGTGTGGGAGCACAATACTTCAAATGGCGTAGGTTCCTTTGCTAGCTGGGCGGGAGTCCTCTTCGAATTTGTGAAGTGTCGTATCTGTAGATAAAACCAGTGGTCTGATGCGGGTAATTTATTGGCTACTCTCAGGTCGCCGAAGGAAGTGATATGACCCTTTGATACTAAGTTCACTATTCTGGTCAGTCCGGCCGTTCGCCATCTAGTGGCTATTGCCCCTGCTCTTCCCGGTGTGAATTCTGGGTTATTGAGAAAGGGGAGTAATAGTGAATCCTTTGAGGAGAGACCTAGTTTATATCTCATGGCTCTCCACATCGTCAGTGTGGGTCCCACCGTTAGATGTGAGGAACGTGTAACGCTCGAGAGCCATGGGGCGGTTTGTAGGCATAATCCCGAGAAGCAACCCTCCAAGTCCACCCATTGTTTCCCTGACGTTCCCGCCCGTGTCCAGTCTAGAATTCTGTGGAGGGCCGTGGCTTGGTGGTAGGCCGATATCATAGGAAGTTGTTGGCCTCCCTGAGATCTCCTACGAAATAGATAGCTATGCTTAAATCTGGGTTTCTTGCCCCCCCATACGAAGCTGCTAATCGCTCGTTGGGTTTCTACCAGAAACTGTGGAGGGAGTTTTAAAGGGATTGTCTGGAATAAATATAAGAGCCTTGGTAGTATGTTCATTTTTACAATATTTACTCGGCCTAGCCAGGAGAACTTCTGCGTCAACCACTGCGCCATTTCTCTCCGTAAGGTCTGCAGTAATGGGGTATGATTAAGAGTTACTGTTGTTTGTAATGAGGAGGGGATGGAGATGCCTAGATACTTGATATGTGTCGGGTGCCATGAGAAGGGGAACATAGGTCTCAGTGAGGAAGCTAGGTTGGCGGGAAGAGAGACATTTAAGGCCATGGATTTGGTATAATTTATCTTGAAGTTTGAAAGTGTGCCAAAGTGTGAGAATTCCTTCATAAGGTTGGGCAGGGATACTGTGGGGTTTGTGATCACCGCTAGGAGATCGTCTGCGAACAATGCTAGCCTATGATTAGTATTGCCCACCGTCAGCCCATCGATATCAGGGTTTGACCTAATGGCTCTAGCCAGAGCCTCCATACAAAGTACGAATATCATGGGGGACAGCGGGCATCCCTGTCTGGTGCCATTTGATATGGAAATCGAACCAGACAGCAGGCCATTGACTCTTACCTGGGCGGAGGGGGAACGGTAAAGTGCTAGGATCTTTTGTAAAAACGTGTCACCTATGCCTAAGCGTCGTAGGATCGCCTCCATAAATACCCAATCTACTCGATCAAACGCTTTTTCTGCGTCCGTGGAGAGGAGCATAGTAGGAGTCTTAGTTGACTGGGCGTGTGCAATCAGGTCAATAACTCTGATAGTGTTGTCCCTTGCCTCTCTTCCACGGACGAAGCCCACCTGGTCTGGATGTATCACCCTTGGCATCAAGGGGGCTAAACGATTAGATAGAAGTTTCGCATATAGTTTGACGTCTACATTTAACAGTGATATGGGTCGGTAGCTGGATGGCAAGGCTGGGTCCTTGCCCTCTTTTGGGAGGACTGTTATATGAGCACCCAGGGATTGGGAGGAGAATGGGGAGGTCTGGGAAACTGCGTTGCAGGCGTGTAACAGGAGAGGAACGAGTTTGTCTTGGAATGCCTTGTAAGACGTTACCGTGAAGCCATCCGGCCCCGGGCTTTTGCCAGATGGGGTGGTCTTCAGTACAGCTAATAGTTCTGCCTCTGTGAAGGGGTCGTTCAGTGCGGATGTAATATCCGTTGGGAGGGTAGGGAAGTTTATCTCCTCTAGGTATTTCCTCACCTTGTGTTCATGGACTAAGGGGTCGCATGGGGGGTTACCGGATTTCAAGTTATAGAGAGTCGTGTAATAACCATGGAAGATTTCTGCCATTTTGGTATCTGAGGCATGTAGGACACCTGCCGGGTCCTTCATCTCCTTAATATATGTCAGGGATCTTTGGGCTCTTAGGGCTCTGGCAAGTAGTTTACCCGGCTTATTTCCCCATCTATGGTATTTGTGGCGGCAGCAGCGGAACGCTCTGCGGGTGCCTTCGTTTAGTAAGCTATTTAAAGCCGATCTTGCTTCTTGTAGTTCCACTAAAATTTCAGGGGTCAGGGAGGATTTGTGGATCAGTTCTAATTTCTTAATTTTGTCAAGTAGGGCCTCCCTACATTCTGTCTTTTTCTTTTTCATACGGGAACCTAGTTGGATGCATTTGCCCCGAATAACGCACTTGTGTGCTTCCCATAAAGATACCGGTGACATATCGTCTATGTTATTGTGGGCTATGTAGTCGTCAATGGTTTCCGCTATCTGGATCCGACATGCATCATCTCTCAAGAACTGTTCGTTAAAGCGCCATCGCCATTGGTGGGTGGGAGGGTGGCTAAGGGACAGGTTAAGAACCACCGGGGCATGGTCTGAGCTCGCTATCTGTCCTATTGAGGCCTCAACTACGAGATCAAGGGATTTATGATCCACGAAAAGGTAGTCTATACGGGAGTATGAGTTGTGTGGGTGTGAATAAAAAGTGTAGTCCCTGTCTGCAGGGTGGGCTAAGCGCCACGTGTCTATCAGCTGGAAATCATGTAACAGGGCTTTGAATCTTCTAGTATCCTTCAGTGGCGTTCTATTAGGTGTGCTTGTGGTGTCTACTTCCGGTTCCAAGGCCCAATTAAAGTCGCCTCCCACTACTAATACCCCCTCCAGGCCTTCTTCTATTTGTTCCATAGCTTCTCTGAAGAAGCGAATTTGGCCCTTGTTGGGAAGGTATAAGTTAACAAATGTAAAAGTCTGGTGAGCAATAGTCGCCTTGACCATCAAACCTCTACCATCGCCTATCGGAGTCTCCTTCACCTCCGATAAACGTACATTTTTAGCAAATAGTATTGCTACTCCCTTGGACTTGGTCTCAGAAAAGTCATTAAAATACCCCACTGGAAAATGTTTGGAGGACAGTCTCGGGGCTGCGCCCCTTCTAAAATGGGTCTCCTGTAGGAAGATTACATCTGCCTTGTCTGTGTGCATCATGTGAAGGATTTTAGATCTCTTCTCTGGTATATTAAGGCCTTTTACGTTGAGGGAGATCACTTTTAGGTTAGCCATTCATTAATAGTAGTGTCAGTGACATCATATAATACCGCTTCCTTCTAGGTAGGTACAGGTGGGGGGGGGGGAGCAGGATGAACACATGAGGAAAGAGGGGGGAAGGAGGGGGTGCATATCACATAATGTTGCAAATACTTGTTGTTAATGAAACAAATTGTCTCTGCGTCTATAGACCCGGGGAACCTAGAAAGGCCCATAGTCTAAAAATTTACAGCAGAGCAGGGGGGTAGAGGGGAACCAGAGTAAGCTACCTTTCAAACATATAAATAGGCAGTATTAGAGTGGTGCTAACATGCACCTGCCCAAGAGATTAATAGTTTGAACCTTATATATTGGTACCTTTCCAACAAACATATCCTAGTACCATTGAATTTTAACTTTAACTGAGGTTGTCTTAAAAGAATCGACCACCTTCTAACATAGTGAAACAGTGTATAACACATGGCAACTATAACTGAGAAGAAAAGTATCTAATATTCACGTGACAGGAGTAGCGGCAACTGGTCGCTTCGGCTGTTGGTGTAGATGTTGATCTTCCCTTCTAGAGGTTGGGCCACCAGAGGCGTTTGCCCGTTGCCTTTTGTCGGACCCTGGAACAGTCTGCCATCGTTCCCTGCGGGGCAAGGGTGGAATGGAAAGTTCAGATGGATCCAGCCAGTTAGGTAGGGTCGGGGGAGGTATTCCCAGCGCACTGCAGAAGTCCTCAACGTCTGCCGGGTCATGAAGGACTAGTACCGATCCTTTGAGGTTCACCTGAATACTTAGTGGGAAGCCCCATCGGAATTTGATCTCACGTTTCTTGAGTTCGTCTGTGAGTGGCCGAAGCAGGCGTCTTTGTTGTAAGGTGGACCATGACAGGTCTTGGAAGATTTGGAGCTTGTGACCCTCGAAGTCCACATCCGGATTGCGTCTAGCAGCTCTAAGAATCTCCTCTTTTTCCTGAAAGTAATGTAACCTGCAGATCACGTCCCGTGGTTTTTCTGTCGGGGTCCCTTTGGGTCTTAGGGCCCGGTGTGCTCTGTCAAATAGAATCTGGTAGTCAGGATCGGATCCTAGGAGACCATTGAACACCTTGGTGAGAGCTGATTCTATGGATTGGGGTGTAACATCTTCGGGGAGGCCTCTTATTCTTAGATTGTTCCTTCTCCCCCCTATTGTCCACATCATCAAGCCTGCGACTCATTTCTACTAGCAAGCGGGATTGGCGTGAGACAAGATCATGGAGGTCTGAGAATTTCGATTCTGCCTCCTCACTTTGTTCTTCTAGCATGACCACTCTATTCGCAATCTGTTTGACATCGGATTTAATAGCGGAGATGTGGGTTTGCATGGATTCTTCTAGTCTCTTTTCTGTGGTCAGCAGGTCTTGCTGCATCTCCTGGCGTGTCGGCAGCGATTGTAATTTGGCAAGAATGGCCGACATATCTGGGGCCCCTCCGGTGGCTTTGGATTTTTGGGAAGAAGAGTTCGCCGCCATGAATTCTTCTGTGGTGTCAACAAGTTTGGATGGAGATGACGGGGCTGACGAGGCCGATTCAGATGCCGGAGTGCCGAATAGAGAGCGGAATGCGGCCACTTGAGATGATTTTGCAGTGGTGGTCACCAGTGATCTAGAGCGGCGGCGTTTAGTCATGTGGTCGTGGAAGTGGAGAGTCCATTGGTGGTATGTCTCGAGCGGTGCAGTATGTAGTAGGCAGCTTAGCACATAGTCCCCTCAGCGAGGCCTGGTCAGGGCATTATATGTCAGAGTGTGTCAGTGTCACATCTGGATGGACGGGGTTGCTTGTTATTTTGCTCCCTTTTCCCCAGTATCTCATGTCATATTTCAGGGTTTCCAGTCCCTATAGCCTGTTCCTCCAGGTCCCCCCCCAGATCTATTGAGCTGGGTAAGGGGGCTGTGGGCTGCAGGCAGCGGGGATATGCAACTAGGCAGCTATGAGTGGTTTGCCCAGTCACTTTTGAGAAATGGCTGGGGAGTTGTACTAAGTATTTTGCTTGTCCTGTATATCTGTATGTTTGCTGTGATTAATATCACAGCTTCTTCTGTGGGGTACACTGCTGGCACTGCTGGATTTTTTTTTATTTTTTTTTATAGCATTGGTGTGTTAATTCACCCACTTCATATAGTGGGGTGGGTGTAAGGAGTGGGGGACCTGGTGTCTCAGCCCGCAGGCTGATGTGTGGCCGCGTACACTGTTATAATGGCGGCCGCCCCCTGCAGGAGTCTCCCGGCCGATGTGCGCCGGGTGACAGGCTTGTCAGGCGGCAGTGTCTTACCGCGCCTGTGTGGTGTGCGGCCGTCTGGTCTCCTGTTCGTGCTGCTGTCTAATCGGGCTCCGTCTCCCACGCGACGGCGTAGGCTCCGGCGTTCGGCCTCCGTAATTGAGTCCCCGGCTTCTGGAGGACAGGTAGGCCGCAACCTGCAGAAGTGTTTAAAAACACTGCCCGGCTCCGCGGTACTACCTGTCTAGTTCCCCCTCGGTGGCCTGCACTCGAGGAGGGAAGGGAGAGGGTCAGGGAAGGGACCAGGCGCCCAGGTATGGTTTATTGGGAGCTGCTGGGGCAGGAGATCATGGAGGACACGTCTTCTCTCTTCTCCGTCCAGGCCACGCCCCCGCTGCAACCTCTTTTTAACCTGGAAAAGATTCAGCTAGGTACCGCCTTTGGCAAGTGCACACACTTGACGATGCTGGCGAGCAGCAGAGGGGTGGGAAGGGCAGAGGCCATGCTGCATTCTGCATGGCCCTTGTTAACGATCTGCTACATTGGCATCGGCTGTCAGGTGCAGCGTACATACGGTGCAATTAAATAAGCGATATCACTCGGGCTAAATGAGTGATATCGCTCATTTTACCACAAGGTGTGTATGCAGCTTTATGTCATAGTGGTAATTTGCAATAAGCCTATTATTTAGTTGTTTAAAAGCCCAGATATATCAAGCTTCAAAAAGTGATAAAATGGAGAGTGATAAACAACCAGCCAATCAGCTCCTACGTGCCATGTTACAGGCTGGGTTTGAAAAATGTCAGGTGAGAACTGATTGGCTGGTTGCTGTATCACTCTCCATTTTATCACTTTTTGAAGCTTGAGACATCTGATAGAGAGAAAATTATCACTGCATAAATAGAGCCCATACTATTAGTACACTGTTTATTGTGCATGTCAAATTAATAATCTAGTGTCCTCAAAGAGTCAAACTTTATGGGGTAATAAGGCAGCTTATTGCAAGATTTTTTTGGTACTTGTGTAGTTTCACGGCGGCACTTCCCTGCGGATCTCATAGTATGCAAATCGCATGCAAATTGTATCAAAATGGCATGCAATTTTCATACGATTTGAAAAAGCTGCACCCCTCAAGCAGTGAAACGCGTTAGAAGTACCCCTGGACCGCACCAGCTGATACCCATTGAATCCCCCCCCCCGTCCCCTCCTCATCTGGATCACTTGTCACTTTGTCACCCATGCTCTCTCAGCCTGTCACCCCGTGACAGTGAAACCTTCACAGCTTTATCAACTCCACAATTATCGGTCACCATCCCAGCCAGACATCTTGTGTACAGCGAGTGCAGGAATTGAGGTTTGCCACTTTCATTCTTCATCAAAGTATACCAGCCTTGAGGACACCTGCTGTTTACCAGCCGTCAAATTGGGACCTCTAGCGAAGTGGGAAAGCTTGGCTACAGACAATCTTAGCCCCCGTCATCATCGGGTCATTGCTCACTGTGGCGCCCCCCCCCCCCCCCACACACACACACACACACACACACACACACGCCATCGCAATTATTTGAGGATACCCTCGCAATCACACCTGGGATTGTACCATTTGAAATATTGTGTGGTAACTATCAGCCCGCTGGGCGTTTTTTACTTCATTCAATGTCACACCCCCTCATTCATTGGGACTTTATCAATTAATTATTTAATCAACTCAGCCTCCGGTCCAGGTATATCAATTCATTATTCATTTGTTTTACATTATTATTTTTTATTTAATATTTTTTATTTTTCATTTTAATTTTGTGTAATTGTACCTTGATTTTTTATTGTTATTAAACGTTTATATACCTTTTCATCAAACCAGCGCCACTTTATCTTTTTCTTTGTTTTGGTCTATTGGGGCTGACAACCCCCTTTTTAAGTGGCAGCTCTTAGCGAAGCACCCTTGGTAGCGCCTGTCTGTGCACCCTAGGGAGCACACATTTCCTCTTTTAGCCCAGATATATCAAGCTTCAAAAAGTGATATAATGGAGAGTGATAAACAACCAGCCAATCAGCTCCTACCTGCCATGTTACAGGCTGGGTTTGAAAAATGTCAGGTGAGAACTGATTGGCTGGTTGTTGTATCACTCTCCATTTTATCACTTTTTAAAGCTTGAGTCATCTGTTCCTTAGAGAGAAAATTATCACTGCTTCATAAATAGAGCCCATACTATTAGTACACTGTTTATTGTGCATGTCAAATTAATAATCTAGTGTCCTCAAAGAGTCAAACTTTATGGGGTAATAAGGCAGCTTATTGCAAGATTTTTCGGTACTTGTGTAGTTTCACGGCGGCACTTCCCTGCGGATCTCATTGTATGCAAATTGAATGCAAATTGTATTCAAATTGCATGCATATGATTCGCTTCGCAATGCGATTTAACACATCCCCACTATACATGTCAGCCCGAAGCGTGGCGTGCCCAGCGAGGGGACGCGGTACATGTCTACTAGATTGTAAGCTCCTCCGAGTAGGGCCCTCCTGTTGTCAAAGCCCACTTCTCTTCACATTTCATTCACAGCTCTCCCATACTCAAACACTCAGTGACCATCTTTGTCCGCATACTCATCTCCATCATTGGCATCTAGCCTCTAGTTGTATATTGATTGAGTCCTCACTACTTATATCCAAGCCGTAATGTGTAATGAACTGTGTGCTCTTTATTTGTACTGTATTCTTGTTATTTATTCAATGTTATGCCAAGCTTTGTCTCCCTGTATTGTTCCTTTGTACGGCGCTGCAAAACACTTGTGGCGCCTTATAAATAAAATTATAATAATAATAATAATGTCCTCGCGACCTGTTCATACCCCCACTAGCCACGTCAGCCTTGAGTTGAGCCCGATGCATGGCTAGCGGACACGGAAAACGAGCCTGAACCCTGGCCACGTATGAACAATTCGGGAGGACGTGAACTGGGAATTGGAACAAGTGAATTGGACTGGAAGTGGTCAGTCATCACTGACGTATTGGACCCTCCTCAAAAATGCCTGGACCGCCCTGCGTTTTTTCAGACACACCCAGTAAATGGGGGGAGGGCCCCTAAACTGCACACCCTGGACATATGAGGTGCTACCTGCTGAGACCTGTAGTGTAGGTATGTATGAGGAGGAGTTTGCAGGTGCACACTAAATATAAATGCTAGACTTTTTAATATCATTGCTATATTGCATTTCTGAGGTTATTAGCATATTGATGGCCATTATTATGGGCTTGTCCACCGCTTCCAGGTTACCTTAATAGGACAAGTCCCTAAAACTTTTCTGAGACAGGTCCAGGGCACAGGTACCCCCCAGGCCAGCCCAGCAGAAACACCCCATGGCATCACATTAGTGTGGAATTAATGTGATAGTAAAAGGGATAGGAGAAATTATATGTGATAAGACTTACCTAAGTAAGAGGTAATAATAAATGTGAGGGGTGTTACATATATACTAAACAAACTAAAGGGGTGATGGAAAGTGTACGATATGATGCCATGGAGCAGTCCAGCAACAGCAGCCCAAGGAGCCCCGCGCCGCAAACACAGTCCCACAGACCAACACTCAGCATATATGTATAGTAGAAGAGGTGGACAAGCCCATAATGGCTATCATTATGCTAATAACCTCAGAAATGCAATATAGCAATGATATTAAAAGGTCTAGCATTTATATTTAGTGTGCACCTGCAAACTCCTCCTCCTGCTTGCTGCTGCACTACAGGTCTCAGCAGGTAGCACCTCATACTGTATGTCCAGGGTGTGCAGTTTAGGGCCCCTCCCCCTATGTACTATATATTGTGTATTCATACACACTGGAAGGAATTAGAGACACCTTCCTCCTTAACTAGCACCCCTCCCACCTGTCCCAGATTGTTTTTAATTAGGTTGGAGTCCTACACTCAAGACTGCACACCTCAGCTTGGCACTATGAGGGTAAGTCCTACTATACATATATGCTGACTGTTAGTCTGTGGGACTGTGTTTGGGGCGCGGGGCTCCTTGGGCTGCTGTTGCTGGGCTGCTCCATGGCATCATATCGTACACTTTCCATCACCCCTTTAGTTTGTTTAGTATATATGTAACACCCTTCACATTTAATATTACCTCTTACTTAGGTAAGTCTTATCAAATATAATTTCCCCTATCCCTTTTACTATCACTTTAATTTCACACTAATGTGATGCCATGGGGTGTTTCTGCTGGGCTGGCCTGGGGGGCCCTGTGCCCTGGACCTGTCTCAGAGTAGTGTTAGGGACTTGTCCTATTGAGGTAACCTGGAAGCGGTGGACAAGCCCATAATAATGGCCATCATTATGCTAATAACCTCAGAAATGCAATATAGCAATGATATTAAAAGGTCTAGCATTTATATTTAGTGTGCACCTGCAAACTCCTCCTCCTGCTTGCTACACCCAGTAAATGGCAGGTTACCACCCCCAAACACCAACTTCCTATCAGTCAATGGGCAGGATGTACTAAAGGGAAAATGCGGTAAAACCCCCGTTTTACCGCATTTTCCTATGTACTATTACCCGGTCGCACCGTTATCGCAGGGCAGGGTATCGCCACCTTTGGGTGGTGATACCCTATAGGAAAAGTAATTTGTCAAAGCGCAAAAGTGCAAATATATAATCTTGGATCTGCTGCTGTCACTATCAAGGGGATACTCCACCCCTTGAGATGGACGAAAAACCACAGGAAAAAATTAGAGACAGCGCTGATTCAAGTTTTTAAACAATATATATAATTTATTAAAAATTATTAGCATTTAGCAATTACACATTGATCACCAGCCGGTAATATATAAAAAATAATTAATCATAAAATTGAAAAAAATATAAAAAAAAGGGGGAGGGAAGAGGTTAATTAAGGGACAATCCCTTTAGGGAGTGCTTATTATATTATCAGCCCAACTTGGATTAGTATGCTCGCATTCTTGTAATAGCCTATGTAAGGCAGTTTTAGTCCAGTTAGTATAGGTAGCTCTCTCACAGCTCCTATAAAT
Organism: Crinia signifera; assembly: GCF_055691185.1. NCBI lineage: Eukaryota > Metazoa > Chordata > Amphibia > Anura > Myobatrachidae > Crinia > Crinia signifera. Next base: position 90,300,269 of record NC_139221.1, read on the forward strand.
TAGTAGATGTTAATGTACAATGTCCAAAGAATACTTGCTAATTAGCAATAGCATCAACCATATTAGTAAGGTTATTTTTTGGGGGGTAACTTGCCAAGCTTCAGGTGTAGCTTTCGGGTTTCAGCTGCAGATTCTCTGCAAGTGCAGTGCAGCCAGGCGGACTCGTCTACGCTCCCGGATTGGTGGCAAAAGAATGGCTTCCAGCAATGTATGGTACCGGTACCGATGTCTGGTTTCCTTTACACGTTTCTCTGGAGAAACGCGGGCTTACCTTCTTGCAGGTCCTCCTGGACCCCGGAAGGTAAGCCCTTCCTCCCCCTATCAACGCAGCCGGACGTCCTTCCAGCTGCAGGGGGGAGGAGGAGGCGCCGGGGACAGCCTGCTTAGCTGTCTTCGGCGTGTAGGCATTGGAGCCGGCTGGGAGGTGACGGAGACCCCCCGCGGACCAGAGAACAGGTATCGTGGGGGGGGGGCTCCGTTGCCGCACCGCGATGCCAGTCGACAGCCGGCAAAGGGCGGTGATGTATATTAATACATCCCGCCCAAACTGCGAGAGGATTACGTTTACGAACCATACACACTTTGCTAATTTCCCTTGCACATGCGCAATTCGATTAGTACACATGCGCAGTTGTTCAATAATCGTTGGATTTGCAAATGCTCTAATTAGCTATAAACTTGGATTCACGGCCTCTGTACAGATACTGTACTTTGCAGTAAAAACAAGAACGACAATAAATGTAATACATCAGTTATAATAAAAGTTCCAGCTCTTACCACAAGAGGGCACTAAATATTCTGACAATTAATTTATTGAAAAGGTTTCTCATGAACATGCTAATTATTTCTGTCAAAATAGAAAAGTGAAATATAATTTTACTTTGTTGTATAAGATAAATCATATTTTCTATTCATATAAATTAAATAGTTGACTGATTTTACAGATTTCTGCAAGCATATGTATTCTGCAAGCAGATCTACTATGGAATAAAAATAATGATAGTTAACATCATGGGGCTGATTCAGGCCTGAGTGACAGGCAGGGGGCGTTCCTATGGTTTTATTGATATAGACATCTGCTCGTATGGTACAGCTGGGATTTGGGCAGTGGGGGGCTTGCTTTTGGTAGGGCAGCATTTACCTGCTCGTTAGGCAGCAAATATACACAGCCTAGCGAGCAGGTCTGAATTACACTCCCATATACTGTAATTGAGCATGCAAAGGGAAAAAGGCATTAACCGTAACAAAGTACAAAAAAGATAAGTTGTATCTTTAGGAAGTGCAGTCATTTTAGAGTGCAGATGATCTAATTCAGAAATGCATGCAAGTCCTATGTTCACAGGGTTGAGCAGTTGTTTGCTAGTGCTGCCAGGAAGCGGATAAACAGGTGCACGGAGACGGTCCGTCTTATGGGAGTGTCACAAGCGTATTGCAGAAGTGTTTGCATACAGATGGTATTACAGCTTCTGCTCATAGTGGCCATCTCAGTTCTTATACATTGATATGCACTAATCTACAACAGGGAGGGGCTTATTTAATTGCATTTGCATAAAGTCACAGAAACAATTTGCATTCGAGTCCGCCCCAGAATCAATCCCAGCAGAGCCAGCCCTGGTCAATTTGATGCCCTGGGCAAAATTTTGGCTGGTGACAGATCACAGCAGCAGCCAGCAATGCCCACTATCCACTGGCATATCTATAATGGGTGCAAGGTGTTTGGTTTACATGGGACCCTGGGCGCATGGGGACCCATACACCATAGACCCTGCATCCATTTTATTCTACTCACCTTTGTGTCGGTCCGGAAGCATATCGGAAAAAAACACAGTTATTCATGCATGCATAATAGAGGTGTCCTCGGGAGCGCGGCATGGGCGCCATATACTAAGAGACCTGCGCATGAGTCCATGTGCCAGCAATCCTTCCTGTGACTGTATGACATTTAAAGCTGACTGATTTCTTCTATATGCCACTTGAGTCTCTCAGTCTGTATGCAGATGCTTTATGTCCCACTTTGTGACATAAGAAACATTTGTACTTAGGCCTTTTATATGTAAAGCAGAACTCTCAGCATTTCTCTCAACTACTACGTGCTTTTGGAACAGCTGCTGAGGGCCCCATTCAGACCTGTATGCTGGACTACGAATTTGCAGACCTGACTGTGCATGAAGGGCCGGCGCTACCCACTCAGCAGCTCCTGCAAAGCAGGGAGGCACCATGCTGAAAAGGCGCTGTCTCCCTCCCTGCTCTGCTAAAGCTGCCTCAGCCCTCACTGTCACTGCCTCCTGCACGCCACCCGCAGTGCCTGTCTGACAGCAGGCGGCAGTATAAAGAGCTGCTCCCTGCACCGCACAAACACTGTCCTTCTCCTGCGACCTGCCCCCTCTTCCTCATGGACACTTGCGCTGAGGCATGTAGCGCTGTGTGTGAATGCCTGGATGACATGTCATGTCCGGATCCTACCCATTGCTCCCTGCGCCTGTCAATCGAATGACGAACAGGCAGCCTCGCCGCCTCCCCTTCCTTCCCTCTTCTCAGTGTGCTGTGCCAGTCCTCAACATTCCGCCCCCTCTTCTTCCATCTCTTCCTTCTCTCTCCTTCTTTCCCCCTCAGTCACGAGTGCTGCACATTCTTTTTGTACTGCTTTCGGATAGCATCACACACACATTGCATGCATACTGTGCGATGCGATCTAGCCCATAACGTATACGATTCTTGCAGCGTGTATGGGCACCTTTAGTGCCTGCAACATTTTGCGGACACAGCACTGAGATGGTGTATGCATACATGTACATGCACTCGAGATCCTCCATAGGATCGCATGTTGCATACACTCCCACAATCGGGCTGCAACTTGTTGCAATGGCAATGTGAAAGGGCGCAAAATGTATGGTTTGCAGGAGGGTGCCGGACACCCTAGCACCGGCCCTGTGTGCATGTGTGTGGTCCCATTGCAAACAAACCATGGGAAGGCTAGCCTTAGTTGGCAGCTTGTAAGGTGATTGACAGACGATGGGCTTTTGGGGGCTTAACGCCTGTGCCCTGGCCATTGGGGGGAGGGGCCACTGACATAAGCAGCGGCCTCCTTCGCCCCACTGGCCTTCGCAGTGCTGAGTAACTCTAGACTGGTGAGTGATTTCCCTCTGTGTGCACGGCTGTGAACGCATTCTCTCCCCTGCACAGGAGCAAGGGGAGGGAGCATAATGGGGCTGCGTTTACCTGCTCACTGGGTTCCGAATAATCGCAGCCCAGTGAGCAAGTGTGAATTGGGCCCTTAGTCCTCTCATTCTCAATTGATAGTTCAATCACACAGGAATATGCTGCGCTATATAAGAAACTGTTAATAAATAAATAACATATTGGTGGAATGTGAAAGGGAGGTTAGTCTGTACAGAGGTCCTATACCAGGCTTGTAGCTTTATTGGAAACACACAGGGTTAACAGCGGTAACATGCATGGATTCAGGGTAACAGCGGTTGTGACAGTGGTAATACAGGTTGCATGTGTCTCACATAAGGAGCGAAGTCCTGCAAATGTGTGCAGTACCATGGAATGCTACCACGCCATGTGGCACACACAAAGTGGCACCCATGAGACATTATCCTGCCAGGGTCACTTCTACAGATATAGCACAAGATTGCACTCCCCTATAACAAAGTTATGGGGTAAGATGTTACCTATATTTTATAAACTGTTATAAGACAGGAAAGCCATAAGCGCAAGAGTCTGATAATCTATATGACCTCTGTTCTCATTACTCAACATCTGGACATTTTGTTTAATAAAAAAGGACAGATTTATTTCAATACAAATCACGTTATTTATTAAGAACAGTCTATTCTCCACAATGGCTGAGAAGGGCATCCTGAAACAGTGGAACAAATGCATTTCTAAACTAGTAACATTGTAAGTGTTCTTTTGCACCCCATAGTTTAGGTGCTTAATGGGTTTATTAATACCAGTTTGAACTAAAAAATGTGATAAGAATGAACTACAGGAAAGGAGCTAATAATGAAATACAAGGGGAAGCAAAAACTTTTACATATCTAATACCCCTTTCACACAGAAAAGCAAATTACCGTCAAACATTTCTACCCGCTACCTGGTTAAAGACCCAGCTATTTCAACCTGGATTGACCCTTTTACCCAGAAAGTCCTTTGTCGATCACCAAATTACCATATGGAAATGCTTGACCCGATAATCTGCTTTTCTTTGTGAAAGGATGGACAGGCTAGGGCCGGCAAACAACCAGGCACTCACATGCCGAGTAAAAGCCGGGATTTAGGAGCTATTCTGTCTGAAAGTGGTATAGCTGGGAACTAGGCTTACAACAAGGGGTCCATATACTAAAAATATAGTTATCAATTATCTGTGCAAAGCTGGAGGTGGCTACCTCTATGTTACCAATATAGCCCTGCTGCTGAGGAGAGGGAACTAAAAATGACTGCACTCACCTCTCTCCTGAATTGTGTGCAGCTGCAGTAGGGAACAAAATTATAGAGCGCACTCCAGGCTTCATAACTAAGAAAATGCAGTTATGGGCAGCTAGAGGTGGTGAAGACAGCCAGGGAGAGGACACCCAATGGTAAGTGTCCTTTTTCCTTAGTAACACCTGGGACACATAATTCTGACATACTGTGGTCAGGGCCGGCCCTAGGCATAGGCAGGCTAGGCAATTGCCTAGGGCGGCAGCCTATGCCTAGGGGCGGCACCTTTGCTGGCGACAGCATTCTGCTGGGCAACGGTTTTTACATACTTTTCTTGCCGTAGTGCTCGCCGTGGCTGCCCTGGCACTGTCAGGTGCAGCTACTGTGTAATTCACTTCCACCCGGCCAGGCGCAGCGCACACCCACGTGACGCACGGTGACGCGGGGGGCTCAGTGCTCACAGTGACACCACTGTCCGTCCCGCCTCTGCCAGCTGCCGTGGCGCGTGCTGGGAGAAGTGGAGGAGGGACAGCAGACCACGCCATGCAGCCAGCAGCAAGTGTTATGGTGCAACTCCACTGCCTCCCGCACCAGCATCCAGGCCTGGCCCACCATCATCACAGTTTGTGATTGCAGCCAGCCAGTGTGAGTTATGAAGTAAACACTGTCTTCTATGAATAAAGGCCCCCATACATCGAGGTGATTTGGTCCAATTTCCGTTAAATCGTACCAAATCGCCTCTCCCTGACATGCCGTCGGGTCCGATGCCCGGTCCCATGCGCATCGGGCCCAACCAAGTGGTCGGACCGGCAGGCCGCCTGACCACCTATTCCTCCAGGCGGGCGAAAAGCAGGGACGCATGTGATCCATCAGAATGGATCGCATGCGTCCCTGCCGCTGGGAAGGTCCCGGCGGCTCGCAGGGTATCGGATGTCGTCCGTACACGAGCCAGGGATGACAGTAGGCGGCCTGGGAGCCGTTAGGAGTAGTCGACAACTTGGAAGCCAGAGATGACTGATGATGGCCTGGGAGCACTGGCGGATTTAGGGGGGGCACCCGGGCACGGGACACTTTTTTTTTTAAGTTGCCACCGGTCCTCCTGCCCCAACGTTCCGAATGCTGAAGCCAGGAGGGGCTTGAAGGGTTAATCAGCCATCTTGTTTCTCTGTGTTAATAGTCTTTGTTCCCGCTTATCTCAAGAAGTTATGTTCTGGCTTGTTTCCAGTACTCGCTTGCTTTCCCGTACTTTGTAACTTCTATGGAATAGTACATTCTGTGATTTCTCATAACTAACGAATGCTACTCCCCTGTAAGGCGACGTATAAGCCACCCCACCTCTATGTTGTTATTCCCCTACCTCTGCACCAAATATTAACCAATCATGTAATTGAATCAGCGCCGTATGTTATGTATAAATATGTCGATTTGTCATAATTAAATCAGAGCTAAACCTTGTATCTGTGGTCCTCCTCTCTGGTCATATCATATAAGGTTACGCTCTCACGGAGCTCTAAGGGGTCTTCACACTGAGGTCAAATAAGGTAATTAATAGATAAGGAAATCGATACATCGGCGCATGATCGATTTGCCAACAGAGCTGGGGGCTCGCCGCGGGATTCGAAGTTCATTCCTACACGGTTGTCAGCAGACTCCAAAAGTCTAATCTGAGACCGCTGTGAGGTTACGGACAAACTCGATCCTGAACCTATGACTCTATCCCTGGGGGATATCGGATGTCAGTTCATAGAAGTTAAAATCTTCTATCTTTGTTTTGTGTACACACTGATCTAGGATCAGATACCGTACTTGGTGTACGAAGAGACCACGGGTCTTTATCCAAATAGAACCTCATTTTGAACACCCACTATTTCATTGGCCAAATTTCTTTACTATGTTTAGTTTGAAGTATAAGTTTTTCTTATTTCAATATCCTTGTGTGATTGGTAAGTATACACACTTGTGATATCTGTATTTCTTTGTAAACCGTGCGGTTGGTAAGTTCACGCACAATAACTCTATTGTCTCATTGATTACTGTATGCCAACAGACTTGCGGACTTATGTTCTCCCCTTCGGAGTAACGCAACGTGAGGCTTCATATACAGTTTTCACATTATAACCACTGGACTCTATCCACTGTCACGTAGACAGTCTGTGGTTCCACTAACAAACCATATATAAATAACAATTTATGAGATGTCTAAAGTGAATACATGATTCTATAAGTGTTTGGATAAAGACTAACCCTCACAGTCTGCTGCAACAGGTTTTACCTGCCTCTCTGTGACGGTGCCCCTGATCTAATACACTTTGAATCTTTTCACGCTCTCATATTACATGTCAGATTATGAATGTCCACCGATAGGAAATTGCAATAGTTGCCAAAGTAGTTTAATATTGTGGTATAAGAATCCAGAATATTATCCAATATTGGTATCTGTCAACAAACAAAGGATAAGATTTAAATCCACAATTAAAACATTCTCTAATGGCACTGTGTGTGAGGCAGTCCTCATAGTAGGTTGTCACTTACGCACAGAAATCACCAGTAAATATATTGATCAACTCTATCCTTTCTTCGTGACAGATCTACCAATCAATCTTTTCACCTATCCCATTATTTGCCCAAAATCTATTGAACAAATAAAACAATTACCAGAAAGTAGCCAGATTCTAAACTTCATAGATCTTAGTGAAGATTATAGTCATCAACAACAAATCAAAAAGTGGAAAACATTCACACGGAATCATAATAGAACTGTACATAAACATGGATTCAAAACAAAGTAAAAAGACTGTAACATATCCACCTCCCCTACCTAACGAGACATGCCCACAATTCAGTGATCATTTGTATGAGAAAGAATCAGCTGGTTGTTTTGACATGAGGAAAACTGCAGTTTCCTCTACTCACAACTTCCAGAACAGTAATAAGGGTCCGCCCAATAGACAAAATAGGGGACCCCCACAAAGTAACAGGAGACCTTTAAGGCCTCCACAGAACCAAACCTTTCGTGCACCACCATACACCAGGGATTACAACAACACTGGCGCAGTTCATAAACAGACTACTTGTTTCAACTGTGGCCAGAACACACACTGGGCTAGAGATTGCCCTTTCCCTTCTCGGAAACCACAACAACCTTGCACGCCAAGACCCCAACAAGGGCTTTCCCGACAGGGTCCTACACCACCTCAAGAAAGCGTACTTTTCAGAGTTGACTGGACCGACCCTACCCATTGACGGGGCCCGGAGGAGGGTATCCCATCTTTTGTATAGTTCACTACTCACTGGGAAGATTCTCCCCTCATCACATTATATGTAGATGATGAGGGACTGTCCTTCCTGGTGGACAGTGGGGCCACTACCAGTGTTCTATGTTCCCTTAACTATGATGGTGAACTGCAAAAGACTGTTCCTATTGCACCCATAGTACCTGACATCAATTCACTCATCTCAGCCATCCCTGCAAACGCAGCTTTCTTTAGTGTCATAGACTTAAAAAAAAAAATGCGTTTTTCAAGTATTCCTATTGACACAGAGACCCAATTACTCTTTGCTTTTTCATTTAAAGGTAAACAATTAATGTGGTGTCGTTTACCCCAAGGCTATATTGACTCTCCCGTGGTCTATAGCATAGTCCTCCAAGCCACATTGGCTCCATGGCACCCCCCCCATAGTTCTGTCCTGCTACAGTATGCAGATGATCTGCTTCTCTGTAGTGTCACCGAGGAGACCAGCCGGTTAGATGGAATCTCATTGTTGAACTGGTTAGCAGAATGTGGACACAAAGTGTCAAGAGCAAAATTGCAATGGTGTAAAACGCATGTCAATTACCTGGGTTTTGTACTCTCTGAGGGAGAAAGGAAAATCAGTCCACAACGCATACAGTCTGTATTGGGTCTGGTCACCCCAACTACCCAGAAGGATATGTTGTCTTTCTTGGGTATGGTAAGTTACTGCAGACAGTGGATTTCTGATTGTTCCTACTATGATAATATCTTGAGACAATGCACACTCAAAGACAAACCCAAGGTTATACAATGGTCAGATGAAATGTATTCTGCATTTAAAAAATTGAAAGAAATGTTAGTACAGAGTCCCGCGCTTGGTCTCCCGGACTATATGTTATCATTTCACTTGTTTGCAAGGGACACATGTACAACTATGGCGGGTGTACTGACCCAACTTCATGGAGGCAAAATGCGCCCAGTCGCATTCTTTTCAAAGGTAATGCCTGTCACTGTGCAAGGAATGCCAGCTTGTCTTCGAGCACTGGCTGCCTGTGCAATGGTTGTTGAGATGTCCACATCACTTACATTAGGACATCCTACTGTGTTACATACCACACATAATGTCCTCTCCATCCTCAAAGGTCTACACACACAACACATGTCTGCCCAAAGACTCAGCGGCTATGAAGTACTCCTACTAGGGAATCCTTCTCTCACTGTAAAATACGCAACAAACTCAGAAGGACCTGTCCCTGTACTAAACGCACTTTTAGGTCTTAAAGGACCTGACGACTAGGCGCCGCCTCAACATGACTGTACTCTGACAATTGACTCAGAAACTTCACCCAGACAAGACATGTCGACTGTGCCTATTCCCGATGCCGACATAATATTTGTTGACGACTCCTGCAGCCGTCCCAATGACAACACGTACCAGGCAGGATATGCAGTGGTTAAACTTCCAAACACCACCCTTGAAGCAAAGACAGTCCCCTTACAGTCAGCACAAGCTGCAGAACTCATTGCACTCACTCGAGCTTGTCACATTTACAAGGACAAACCTGTCACAATTTACACAGACTCCAAATACGGATCATGGTATGATCTGGCAACGCCGAGGCTTCACTGGCGCTGATGGGAAAGGCATATCACATGCGCAACTCATCACAGATCTCTTACACGCAATTACATTACCATCTCAAATTGCCATCCTTCATTGTAAAGCACACACTGGAGGAAAGGATGATATCAGCAAAGGCAACGCTCTTGCTGATACCGCTGCTAAACGTGCTGCCACTATAACAACATATAACCTCACTCTTGCTGTCATCTCGCCTCCTTCGCTAGATGATACATACCTACTGACAGAATTACAGGCTGCTGCCTCTAATTCAGATCTATCAGATTGAACATATCCAATACTGCAGAAGAATCTACGGACTGGATTAATCTGCAAAGAGGGGAAACCATGTATACCCCAAACCAGTGCATCATTGTTCATAGTACATTACCACGGAGTAGGACACCATAGTATAGTAACAACTACTTTACTCCTCTCCAATGATTTCTACATTACTAATGCCAAAGAACTTGTAAAACAGTACATCAGTAGATGTATAGTGTGTCTTAGAAACAACCCAAACAACCCAAATAAAGCAAGACACCAACATCTAGAATACCCAACCACACCTTTCACACATCTTCAAATAGATTTTACACATATCAATAATGCAGGAAGCTTATCCCACTAAATCAGAAGATGCAAAAACAGTAGCCCGCATACTCACGCGAGAGATCATTCCGCGCTGAGGATGCCCGCTCCAAATCAATAACGATAAAGGTTCAGCCTTCACAGCCAAAGTCACAGCAGAACTAGTCAAAGCACTGCAAATAGAATGGAAGTTTCACATTCCATATCACCCACAGAGAATGACTCCACAAAAGACTCTAGGTTACTCCCCCTTTGAAGTACTGATGGGCAGACCTTTCCCCACTCCCTGGGCAAAGAACCCTTTAGTTACCACAGAAGGAGACTTAGAAATAATAAGAGAAGAGTATGTCAGATCCCTAATACAGAAACTTAATGAAGTTGAACAAAATGTTATCTTTAAGAATCCTTCTCATCCACAGATACCCACTCACCCATTTAGGGTTGGAGACAAGGTCGTTGTAAAGATCCTACCCAGAAATAAACATCCAGGAGATTTCACCTACGGTCCAGAAACAGAAGTGGTCGCGGTTACCAGAACGGCTGTCCTCACCGACGAAGGACCAACGTGGATCCATGCATCCAGAGTGAAGAAAATTCCACCTCCACCACACGTCAACACAGAGGTCGACACCGATCCCGAGACTGACACAGACGGGACGAGAGAGGTAATAACGAGGGCCAGTGGCTCTGACCTCCAACTTGGAGAAGAACTGCCGGTTGGAAGTGACGAGGAATCAGAAATACAACATTCTGAAGCCGAGGACAACGACATAGGACATGATTCCCTCCACCTTAGCCCTAGCGACTTTACTCGGGCTTGTTCTTTATAACTGTTTTGCTGAAGTTGATATTACTCAGAATGATGGACGTTTTACCTTCTGGTATAATTCTTCTAGTACAACTGTCGTTACTTTTATATTTTCTTATTGTGATATTGTACTTTGTTCAAATAATCAAGGCGGCAACCGAGGAGAACCACCATTGCCATGGCTGTGCAATGTTCACCATACTCCACACGCAGTAAGTCATGTATATATCTGTGTCACCAGCAAATACTGGGGAGATTCTTGCAACTCATGGAGGGCTGTTGGGTGGAACACTAGAGCAGATACCACTGCCTTTGATATCAGCCAAAACTGGGGATATCACCCCGATGTTGGCCTCCATAAATGGTCCCATGGTCGATCCTTACTAACCCGTATGTCCCTACGAAAAAAGGGCACTTGCAATAGCCAATTTATTATTAACCTAGAAAACCCGGCCCCCGGCGATGCCGGACTATATGTCATGGGTAAATATCAATCAGGAGAAAGCGGGGGCCCAAGGGGAAGATTTCATTTAAAAGACATGTATGATAACCCAGAATACACCGCCCTCAAAACCACTGTAAAACCTAAAACACCACCATCATTCTTTAAACCACATGTCACTACTTTTAATGAAATGTTAGCCATTAACAACCCCACTTACGAAGACACTATAGCCATAGAGACTGGGTTATCTGACGTAAATTATTGGCTAGAATGGATGAAATATAATGCACGTAAAGTTAATCAAACTGATTGTTATGTGTGTGGAAAATCCAGACCCCACTTGGGTACGGTGCCCATACACATACCTTCAGACCAAGATAAATGTTTTTTTTAGCCTGTATACTGATACTATTGTAGAAGAAACCAAATGTGAACAATGGAAGAAAGAATATCCCATAATGGTAAAGAATACCAATCCTGGTAGTACCATAACCATTTATCCTGGTAATTATACATGTTATTACTCAAACAGCACTACACAAAACACTGTAGATCTGAAATTGTTTCCTGATGGGTATTGTGCTGAACGAAGACATATCAGTATACCCACCATGAAAAAATCATTAGGAGACATTTATTTTATTTGTGGAGACATGAGACTCAGGACAAAGCTGGACAATCCTTGGAAAGGAGAGTGTGCCCTGGCAAAGATCATTATGCCCATACACATTCTCCCAGCCGATTTGTCTGAGCCTCCTCCCACAAATAAACCTACCACAAACTCCAGAAACAAAAGAGAAGCTCCAAAGGAAAGCTTCGATCCACACATATACATAGACACTATTGGTGTTCCCCGGGGAGTTCCTAAAGAATTTAAGGCTCGTGATGAGGTCGCTGCCGGCTTCGAGTCCCTGCTTCCCCAGGTAACCATCAATAAAAATGTGAACTGGATAAATTACATATATTATAATCAACAGCGCTTCGTTAATGATACTAGGGACGCTTTGAAAGGTATTGCTGAACAGTTAGAAGCTACATCACAAATGACATTTCAGAATCGCATGGCTTTAGATATGATGCTTGCCGAGAAAGGAGGAACCTGTGTGTACATAGGTAAGGTTAATGGATGCTGTACTTATATCCCAGACAACACAGGTCCTAATGGAAAAACTACCCTAGCTATTAAACATCTAGAAAATTTATCCATCGAACTCAAGAAGAACTCAGGTATCACGGACCCCTGGAGTAGCTGGTTTGGATGGTTAGATGATTGGAAACACGCACTAACACAAATAGGCATATTTATCCTCATTATAATTATTGTACTTATGATAGTAGGATATTGTGTCTTTCCCATATGCAAGAAGATTGGTTCCAAGTACCTGGATAATGTAACACCTGCTATGTACACTGATCTTGCCAAAAGCCCTCCCTCACCAGAAGATTATGGTGAATATGTCAAAATTCACCGTACCAAACAAGATGCCATCTATAAGAATCAAATTGTCTAAAAAGGACATTGATTCTAAGAGGGGATTGAAGGGTTAATCAGCCATCTTGTTTCTCTGTGTTAATAGTCTTTGTTCCTGCTTATCTCAAGAAGTTATGTTCTGGCTTGTTTCCAGTACTCGCTTGCTTTCCCGTACTTTGTAACTTCTATGGAATAGTACATTCTGTGATTTCTCATAACTAACGAATGCTACTCCCCTGTAAGGCGACGTATAAGCCACCCCACCTCTATGTTGTTATTCCCCTACCTCTGCACCAAATATTAACCAATCATGTAATTGAATCAGCGCCGTATGTTATGTATAAATATGTCGATTTGTCATAATTAAATCAGAGCTAAACCTTGTATCTGTGGTCCTCCTCTCTGGTCATATCATATAAGGTTACACTCTCACGGAGCTCTAAGGGGTCTTCACACTGAGGTCAAATAAGGTAATTAATAGATAAGGAAATCGATACATCGGCGCATGATCGATTTCCCAACAGGGCTTCAGAAGAAAATGTGGGCAATACTGCACATTTTCTTCTGAAGCCTCTCCTGGCTTCAGCGTTCCCAATAGTGCATTGCGCGGGTGCACGTGTGACGTCACCGCGCACCCGCACAGTGCAGGGATAAGGGGTTTGGCAGCGGTGGCGGAGGTGGGAAAAGGGAGGGAGGAAGGGAGCACGGCTACGTGCTGTGAGGTGGCAGAGGGAGGCGAGCGGCTGCTGTGAGGGGGCAGAGCGGCCTGCAGTTACCAGCATCAGGGAGCAGTGCTAGTGCATGAAGTAACCCTCCATGTGCCTGTCAGCGGTAAGATGCTTTTTTTCTGTGTGTTATCTGGCACTGTGGGGGCATGTGTGTTATCTTATGGGGGCATGTGTGTTAGCTGGCACTGTGGGGCATATGTATTATCTGGCACCGTGGGGGGCATATGTATTATCTGGCACCGTGGGGGCATATGTATTATCTGGCACCGTGGGGGCATATGTGTTATCTGGCACTGTGGGGCATATGTATTATCTGGCACCGTGGGGGCATGTGTGTTATCTGGCACCGTGGGGGCATGTGTGTAATCTGGCACCGTGGGGGCATGTGTGTAATCTGGCACCGTGGGGGCATGTGTGTTATCTGGCACCGTGGGGGGCATGTGTGTTATCTGGCACCGTGGGGGGCATGTGTGTTATCTTATGGGGGCATGTGTGTTATCTGGCACTGTGGGGCATATGTATTATCTGGCACCGTGGGGGCATATGTATTATCTGGCACCGTGGGGGCATATGTATTATCTGGCACCGTGGGGGCATATGTGTTATCTGGCACTGTGGGGCATATGTGTTATCTGGCACCGTGGGGGCATGTGTGTTATCTGGCACCGTGGGGGGCATGTGTGTTATCTGGCACCGTGGGGGGCATGTGTGTTATCTGGCACCGTGGGGGGCATGTGTGTTATCTGGCACCATGGGGGCATGTGTGTAATCTGGCACCTTGGGGGCATGTGTGTTATCTGGCACCGTGGGGGCATGTGTGTAATCTGGCACCGTGGGGGCATGTGTGTAATCTGGCACCGTGGGGGCATGTGTGTAATCTGGCACCGTGGGGGGCATGTGTGTTATCTGGCACCGTGGGGGGCATGTGTGTTATCTGGCACCGTGGGGGGCATGTGTGTTATCTGGCACCGTGGGGGGAATGTGTGTTATCTGGCACCGTGGGGGGAATGTGTGTTATCTGGCACCGTGGGGGGCATGTGTGTTATCTGGCACCGTGGGGGGCATGTGTGTTATCTGGCACCGTGGGGGGCATGTGTGTTATCTGGCACCGTGGGGGGCATGTGTGTTATCTGGCACCGTGGGGGGCATGTGTGTTATCTGGCACCGTGGGGGGCATGTGTGTTATCTGGCACCGTGGGGGGCATGTGTGTTATCTGGCACCGTGGGGGGCATGTGTGTTATCTGGCACCGTGGGGGGCATGTGTGTTATCTGGCACCGTGGGGGGCATGTGTGTTATCTGGCACCGTGGGGGGCATGTGTGTTATCTGGCACCGTGGGGGGCATGTGTGTTATCTGGCACCGTGGGGGGCATGTGTGTTATCTGGCACCGTGGGGGCATGTGTGTTATCTGGCACCGTGGGTCAGACTGTGAATTTTTACTCATTGCCTCAGTCAGAATGTGAATTTCGGCCTATTCTCTGTGTCAGAATATGAATTTAAACGCTAAGTAGACATTGATATATAATATAATATAGAGGCAACTGTACAGTGCTGACAATGGGTATAATATAATATAATGGTCCGTGGCTTAACGTGTAATGGGAATCATGGTGCAAATTTTGGCGCCCCTACGGCGCGCATTGTCCTTCTTTGTTGCGCATGTTAGGAATTTTCATGTAATCTGTGTGGCATTATGTGAATTTTGGCTCAATCCATGTGGCATTATGTGAATTTTGGCTCAATCCATGTGGCATTATGTGAATTTTGTGTAGAATAATGTGTTGAAGTGGTATATGGTATGGTACATTACACCAATTTGGGCTCATTTCCTATAATTGCGTATGCTATTTTGTTGCATAATGTGTAGAAGTGGTCTATGGTGTAATACACTACACTTGAGGACACCCCCCTTTTCACTAGGCCATGCCCCCTTTTTCAAACCGCGCGCGCACAACTGCTCCCTTCATGTTTCATGCCAAGGTGGGCCTACTTAAAAGGCCAGGGCCTATTTATAATCCCATTCCCACCATCTCTCTGCTCTCCTCCTCTATCTCACTCTCCACTCTCTGACATTGGCACCACTATCAGCACCCCCCCCCCCCTCCCTCCCCTATCATGGTGCCCCCCCCCCCCCCCTGTAATTTTTTCCTGGATCCGCCCCTGCCTGGGAGCCGGTATGAGTTGTCGACGGCCTAAGAGCCAAAGATAACTGTGGATGGCCTGAGAGCCAAGGTGTCGAACCAGGGTGTCGAAAGTCAGAACAGTGACATAATAACAAGAGATTGGCCTGGGAGCCAAGATGAGTAACTAGCATGGGAGCTAGTAGGAATAGTTAGCCAGAACCAGCGGCGACCTCTGTTTTTGTTCTTCTTTGTTGTTATGTCTATGTCTGTATACCCTGTACTGTTCTAATGTGTTCAATATGTACAGGGCTGCGTACCACTTGTGGCGCCTTATAAATAATAATATAATAATAACGTAGTATCTTATATTGTAATTTTTAGAGATTGTTGGCACTATATTGTGGTTAATACAATCTATTTCTAATGCGGGCCATCTAAACTAGTCCTGGGTGTTCACCCCATTGCCTTATCCCTTAGGTGATGTAGAGAGAAGGTACCCAGCCGCCCATATTGCATTTAGGGGTATAATTGATTGAACCTTTGGTGCCCTTAAAAGCGCGCTTTTATATTCACCGTAAAAGGTTTGCAGCATAGTGAATGCTTGCTGTATGATTCAAAACATTTGTGTTGCAAAGAATTTTACAGTGAATATCGATGCAGGTATTAATCTGCATGGGGATCTTTCATCTGTGTTAACTGTGAGTGTGGATGAAAAAGCGGGAGCACAAAGTCATCTCATCACAACTTTTTCTCCTGTAAGTGTTTCTTTAAATTTTTGTTGACAAACTCATTTTCAAATGGAAATGTGCATTATACTGTAAGGAGTTGGATTATATTTGGCATGTTGCCTGGTTCCTGCATTTTCACTGTTGTATTTCTGCATTTGTATTGCAAAGTTCAAATTTATTGATACATTTATGGATTTTACTATGGAATTTCACAAAACAGGAATCTATGGAGTCTTCTCAAGTATATACTCAAGTTTGCAAGATGAATCTATTAATGTAGAAGGTAATTGACAGAAATGTGTTTAGGTTGATTTGAAGGTAATGCAGGGTACACACCACGACGACCCGCTAACGATGCACATCGTGAGCGGGTCGTCAGTGTCTCGTCCGACCCGCTCACGGTGGCGATTCGCACCCGGCTGTATGGTCGTCATTCAGATCCTACCTGCAGCAGGTAGGATCTCAATAACGACCGACCCGTGGGGCCGCGCATCGGATCGGTATCGGTCCACACCAGGACAGAAAAGAGCCCAATCAACACACAATCTACATCCAATTGGTCGGAATTGGATCTAGATTGAGGGGATCGGGCCCTAGTCGTCCTGGTGTGTACCCAGCATAACTTTGGGCAATATTTTAACGGTTTATGCCAAAAAATGTAAAAAATCAAGAACTAGGTTAATGCATTTGTAATCTTCATATCTACACTTGCGTCTGGGACATCATCAGCATTGAAGTACTTGATGGTGCAAGATTAGGAAATTTGCCCTTATGTTCACTTTGCCAGTGGCCATGTATGCGCCGTTATAATGTGCATGTTTTTGATATTGCATTGTAAAAATGGCATGCAAATTTTATTTGGACCAATTGATAACAAAACCTACAGGATTGAACTAGTACTTGAAGACTTTGGTTCAGTGCTAAACTTGTACTAATTGCATGTTTAATTACGTGATTCCAAGAACTATTTTTCAAATACACAAATTCTAGCCTTAATGTTTTCTAATACTTCTCTTTTTTGGTTTGCATCAGTGTTTCTGGGTCAACATTTCTGCTGCAATGAAGATTCAAAGACCGTGTATCTATACCAATCCATACATGTGTTCATTGTTTCCTTGTATACAAGTATGACACTTACTGTACATTTCTTTTTTGTTGAAAATATTACATTCTTTGAAACTGCCATCAGAAAATTTGTGATATTGTCCACTTCATAATGTAAAATCCTTGCAATGTATGCTGAACTGTACACAATGTAAATCCACATTCAGCTCCCTACAGCATGTAAGATTCACCCATAAAATAACAAACTAAACATGACTACAAATAATTGACCATTGGCAAATGTGAATTAACTAGCTGTTTATCTTTATCTGCTTACCAAGAAAATGACACACTTCCTGAACAAACAAAACAGTACATACTCCTACATATACAGATGAAAGATCTACATACATAATTCCAATACTGTAGCATGGTAATACACTTACATCTTGAACTTGGCCTGCTTGGCTCTACTTCTAGGGGATCCTCATCATTGCCTTCAAGGAGATCTGGGCAATGATGCTGATATATTTGAAGAGAAACCTGCGCTGGTTTGTGGTTGCTCTTCTGAAATTACTTAAAAATTGTCACGCTAGCAGTAGCACCAGCTGGAGTGTAACGGAGGCTAGGTGCCTTGATGTAAGGTTTTTGCATAGACGACAGAAGGGAGGGATGCAGTTGGATAAAAGAAAACCAGTTTTAAATAAAGATACTGCGATACAGAAGATGAACTGTGGCACAAAGGTAATACTGAAGATATGAAATAACCAGAGTCAATGATATATAAAACTTATTGTAAAGTTCATAGTGGATGGATAACGAGGTTGAAAACTGAAGATGACTTGAAGTGTAGATTTGAAGAATAAACGTAAACTTGAATAGTTGATTTGAAGGATTTACTTGAAGAGATGATTGAATGAAAGATTGGATGATTGAATGGTTGGACGATTGGGTGATTGGACGATTGGATGGTTGGATGGTTGGATTATTGGACGATTGGGTGATTGGTTGATTGGATGATTGGAAGATTGGATGGTTGATAGGATGAATCCGGGAAGTATTGCAGCAGGCCTGAGTAGCTGTGACCAGGGAGAGTTGCAGTGGAAGTAACCGTCAGGTGAGGAAAGGGTGATCCCCTTTGGGGGGCTAACCTTGTCCGGACCGTAGAGGCGGCAGCAGGGTTCTGCAGGTGGATGGTCTTCACAGCAGGCGAGCAGGAGTGGATTCAGTCTGGAGATAGCTGACAGGCAGCAGCGCTTTCAGCAGGAGTGTGAGTCAGATGCCTAGGGAAAGGACATCATTGTACTGACTGCCTGTTTGGCCCAGCTGGTCAATATTTAAAAGGAGAGCTGCACTGTAATTGGCTGAAGGTAATTGGTAGTGCAGCCTGGTTGGAGAAACCAACAAGATGGCCGCCACCAGGGAAGGCGACAGGCTTCAGAACCAGGAAGTGTGTGCAGTACACTCCAGGCAGCGGGTCCAGCAAGACCCAGGCAGAGTTCACAGCATCATGGCACCTCAGTGTGGGAGGCATGGGTGGCAGACATGGTGGTCATGACAGCACCCCCTCCTTTACGAGTGGCCCCAGGACACTCCTTAGGCAAAATCTTTGATTAGTTTGGGTGCGTGTACCTCTGTGGCATTGGTCCAAGATCTCTCTTCTGGGCCATATCCTTTCCCGTCGATCAGGTACTGGAGTCTCTTGTACCTTATACTAGAGTCCAGGATGCGAGCCACTTCATATTCCACGCCCCTGTGAGTAAAGACTTTAGGAGATTTGGGGAGAGTTGCATGATATTTGTTTAGAATCAATGGTTTGAGTAAGGAGACATGAAAAGAGTTGGGAACCCTTAAATAATGAGGTAATTTTAATTTGTAGGCGACCGGGTTGATGACCTGCATGATTGGAAAAGGACCGAGGAACCGCGGTGCAAACTTCATTGAGGGGACCTGAAGGCGAAGATTCCGTGTGGACAGCCATACCTTATCACCTACTTTTAAATTTGGAACTGCTCTTCTTCTTTTATCGGCAAATTTTTTGTACCTTTGAGAGGCGCTGACCAAGGATTTCCTGACCTTTCTCCAATGGTGACACAGTTGCTGGAGAGTCAAGGTTACCGCTGGCACAGATGTCGAAGGAAGCTGCTGGAAATCAGGAACCTTGGGATGGAAGCCATAGTTTATAAAGAAAGGAGTAGAAGAAGCAGACGAGTGATACTGATTGTTATGGCCAAACTTGTCCCATTGTCCCAAATACCTCAAACCAATCATCTTGAGAAGAGGACACATGTAAACGTAAAAATGTTTCTACATCCTGATTGACTCTTTCTTTTTGGCCATTAGATTGTGGATGATAGGCTGTACTAAAGTTGAGTTGAATCTTGAGGATTTTACACAATGCTCTCCAGAATTTGGCCACAAACTGAACCCCTCGATCTCTTCGGGTAGTCCATGGACTCTGAAGATCTCTTTATAAACAAATCAGCAAGCTTGGGAGCTGAAGGCAACCCCTTCAGAGGTATGAAATGCGCCATTTTCGAGAATCGATCGATAACCACCCATATGGTACTATAACCATCTGAGGATGGTAGATCTGTGATGAAGTCCATCGACAAATGAGTCCACGGTCCCCGTGGGATCGAGAGTGGCCTCAATGGACCTATTGGCGCTAGATTAGATTATTTATGTTTGGCACAATGAGGACAGGATGCAATATACTCTTGCACATCCTTTTTTAAACCAATATTTTCAGGACAATAATTAATAGGTCTTTTGAACCCCTGGGTGCCCAGAGAATTTTGAATCGTGGGCCCACCGCAAGACTTGACTCCTTGAATTAGGTCTGACAAACGTTTTACCTGGAGGCACCGATATTTGCACTGTGGTAGCAGCAAAGGCACTTGGATCCAGAATAGGACTTCCTTCAAAGGATCTGGACTCCTCCCCTGTTTCCAATGACCTAGAAAGAGCATCTGCTTTGCGGTTCTTTACTCCTGGAGAGAAAGACAACTTATAATTAAATCTGGCAAAGAATAATGCCCATCTGGCCTGCCGAGGATTAAGACATTGTGCATTTTTTAGATAAAGCAAATTTTTATGATCGGTAACAACATTAATAATATGAACTGCCCCCTCCAATAAATAACGCCATTCTTCTAGTGCCATCTTGATGGCCAATAATTCCTGATCCCCTATGGCATAATTTTGTTCAGCTGATGAGAACCTTTTTGAGAAAAACCCACAGGGGTGTAACTGTCCATCACTTTTTGCCTGGGAAAGTACAGCTCCTACGCCGATGGAAGAGGCGTCAACCTCCAATGTAAAAGGCAAAGTGACGTCTGGTTGGGCCAGCACTGGTGCTGTGATGAATTTTCTCTTTAAGAGTGATAAAAGCCTTGGAAGCTTCATGATTCCATTTAGAGGGTTTGGCACCTTTACGAGTGAGCGCAGTGATGGGGGCAACAATTGTAGAAAATCCTTTGATAAATTTTCAGTAATAGTTTGCAAATCCGAGGAACCTTTGGACCCCTCGGAGAGTATAAGGCTGAGGCCATGACTGAATTGCCTCTACTTTGGCTGGATCCATTTCTAGACCAGAGCCTGACACGATATATCCCAGGAAGGGTATAGAAGGCACCTCGAAAATGCATTTCTCCAACTTACAGAAGAGAAGATTTTTTTCTAAGGCGTGACAGTACTTCTCTGACGAGTTCTTGATGCTCCTGACGACTGTTGGAAAATATAAGAATATTGTCGAGATAAACCACAACATGTTTATACAGAAGGTCTCTAAATAGCTCATTCATATAGGACTGGAGAACTGCGGGAGCATTACTCAACCCAAAAGGCATAACGAGATACTCATAATGTCCATCTCTAGTCAGAGGCGTAGGGAGGGCGGAGCCACCGGAGCTCATGCTCCGGGCGACAGTTGGTGGAATGGCGCCGCCGGCCCGCCCCCCCTCCGCAAATGATCCCTGCAAGTATATCATGCAGTAACGCTGGGCAGCGTGTGTCGGCGGCTGCACTGCCCGGCGCCTGCCTCCTGCTGCTGCTCGGTCCGGCTTCCGGGCAGCGCAGCAGCACTCCAGACCCCTCAGGCTCCCCTATCAATTTGGCTCTGAAGTAGCTCCGCCCCCAACTGTGCTCTCTAGTTCCTTCCTCCCTTCTCGACATCCTCCTCCTCCATCCTGCCTGCTTCTTCCACTGGCACTGCAAGGCAGGCACTGCATCAACTACATGCGGAGCAAAAGACAGAGGTACTCCCAAATCAAACCACCTGCAGTCTCTCACTTTCCATTACATTTTGCATCAGCCCCCTCCACATGTGCTTATGTGAAGACATGCTGGGTGCTGCTGCAGCTCCTCTTTGATGAGCAGCAGCAACATTATTATTCTGAAATAACTTGTTTCCAATGTTTTATTTTCTTTAAATATGTGTTTATCTGTCTTAGCTATAGAAAAGTAGAATTAGCTGAAATATGGCTTGCTGCGCCGCGTTGTAACCATTCATAGGTGGTTGATTATGGTGTGTCACATTGTGTAAGGGCATTATGGTGTGTCGCATAATGTGTAATGGCATTGTGGTGTACGCATAATTGGGGGGGAGGGATTTCTTTCTTTTTTTTTTTACAGCTAATTAATGATGTTAGTGAACATAGTAATTAACTTGAGGTTTTGGGGATTCGTGGGGTTTAGGGGGAGGGGGGAGGTGTTACATATATATCGCAGGTGTTACATATATATCGCAGCAGATTCCGTTACAGCGTCTTATATAGCGCAGCAGATTGCGTTACAGCGCCTTATATAGCGCGGCAGATTCCGTTACAGCATCTTATATAGCACAGCAGATTCCGTTACAGTGTCTTATATAGCGCGGCAGATTCCGTTACAGCATGTTATATAGCACAGCAGATTCCGTTACAGCGTCTTATATAGCGCAGCAGATTGCGTTACAGCGTCTTATATAGCGGAGCAGATTCCGTTACAGTGTCTTATATAGCGCAGCAGATTCCATTACAGGGTCTTATATAGTGCAGCCGATTCCGTTACAGTGTTTTATATAGCGCAGCAGATTCCGTTACAGTGTCTTATATAGCGCAGCAAATTCCATTACAGGGTCTTATATAGTGCAGCCGATTCCGTTACAGTGTTTTATATAGCGCAGCAGATACCGTTACAGTGTCTTATATAGCACAGCAGATTCCGTTAGTGTGTCATATAGCGCAGCAGATTCCGTTAGTGTGTCATATAGCGCAGCAGATTCCTTTACAGTGTCTTATATAGCGCAGCAGATTCCGTTACAGCGTCTTATATAGCGCAGCAGATTGCGTTACAGCGTCTTATATAGCACAGCAGATTCCGTTACAGTGTCTTACATAGCGCAGCAGATTCCGTTACAGCGTCTTATATAGCGCAGCAGATTCCGTTACAGTGTCTTATATAGCTCAACAGATTCCGCTACAGTGTCTTATATAGCGCAGCAGATTCCGTTACAGTGTCTTATATAGTGCAGACAATTCCGTTACAGTGTCTTATGTAGCGCAGCAGATTCAGTTAGTGTGTCATATAGCGCAGCAGATTCCTTTACAGTGTCTAATATAGCGCAGCAGATTCCGTTACAGTGTCTTATATAGTGCAGCAGATTCCGTTACAGCGTCTTATATAGCGCAGCAGATTGAGTTACAGCGTCTTATATAGCGCGGAAGATTCCGTTAGTGTCATATATAGCGCAGTGGATTCCGTTACAGTGTCTTATATAGAGCAGCGGATTCCGTTACAGTGTGTTATATAGGGCAGCGGATTCCGTTACAGTGTCTTATATAGCTCAGCGGATTCCGTTACAGTGTCTTATATAGCGCAGCAGATTCCGTTACAGTGTCTTATATAGCGCAGCAGATTCCGTTAGTGTCTTATATAGCGCAGCAGATTCCGTTACAGTGTCTTATATAGCGCAGCAGATTCCGTTACAGTGTCTTATATAGCGCAGCAGATTCCGTTACAGTTTCTTATATAGAGCAGCAGATTCTGTTACAGAGTCTTATATAGCACAGCAGATTCCATTACAGTGTCTTATATATTTCAAATGTAACATGCCAACACATGTTAGCCACGCCCCCAATTCATTATCGGGTGGAGGGGGGGGGGGCGCGAAATATGCCCTTGCTCCGGGCACCATAGCACCTAGTTACACCGCTGTCTCTAGTATTGAAGGCAGTTTTCCATTCATCTCCTTCCCGGGTGCGGATAAGATCTAGCTTAGTAAAGATGGTGGCTCTCTTAATATGATCGAACAATTCTGTAATAAGTGGCAGTGGGTAACGATTCTTAATGGTGATTTCATTCAGGCCACGGTAATCCATACAAGGTTGCAACCCTCCATCCTTTTTCTTAACGAAGAAAAACCCAGCCCCAGCAGGAGAGGATGAAGGACGAATGAACCCTTTTGGCGAGGTTTTCTTTTATGTACTCTGACATTGCTTGTGTCTCTGGCACTGACAATGGGTACGTACGGCCTCGTGGAGGATTTTTGCCTGGTAGCAATTCGATGGGACAGTCCCTTGGACGATGAGGAGGTAATTGGTCAGTAGCTTTCTTGCAGAATACATCAGCGAAGTCTCTATATGAGGTAGGTAACCCTTCTGGTATTTAGAGGGTGACTTGACGGGATGGTGTCACCGTTTTAAGGCAGGACTTGGTGCAGGATGCACCCCACGCAAGACCTGGGACGAGGCCCAATCGATACTAGGGTTATGGGCACGTAACCAGGGGAGGCCCAAAACAATTGGGTATGTTGACTTGGGTATGACAAGAAACTGTATTTTTTCTACATGCAACAGACCGATTTGTAGGGTTAAAGGTTGGGTTTGCAAAGTAACAGTCTCACCTAATATACGACTCCCATCCACAGCTGTTAGATATACTGGACGCTGAAGGGGAACAGTAGGTAATTGCCAACGTTTGACGACATCAGCCGTGATAAAACTTTCCGCTGCTCCTGAGTCCAGGAGTGCTGGTAAATGTCGGAGCTGTTGTTTGACTTGTAGTGATACTTGAAAAATACAGTCTTTAGTATTTGGAGAGGTAGTAACAACTCCTAACCTGCCCTCTCTCTTACAGGTTCAGTTCTGGCGTTTCCCGGTCTCTTGGGACAAGAGTCCACGGAATGCTGAGGATCAGCGCAATAGAGACAGAGATGTTCACCATGCCGACGTCTTCGCTCGGCTGAGGACAACTTGAAACGGTTAACCTGCATAGGTTCTTCCGTCAGAAGTGTCTGAGTTTTGGGCGCCCCCCACCGCCGGCCTGCCAAGCACCCCCAATCCCCCGCCGCCCATGCAAACCCCCCCCAATCCCCCGCCGCCCATGCAAACCCCCCCCCCCCCAATCCCCTGCAGCCTTACCTATAGCGCTGGTCCCGGCGGCTCCGTTCTTCTTCTGCTGAGGACCACCACAAAATGGCCGCCCCCATACAGCAGACAGTTTCAGAGAACTGTGTGCTATATGGGGGTGGCCATTTTGTGGTGGTCCTCAGCAGAAGAACGGAGCCGCCGGGACCAGCGAGATAGGTAAGTCTGCGGGGGATTGGGGGGGTGTAACTATAGCACCGCAGCCCCCGGCACCCCCACATGCACAGCGCCCCCCGCGGTGGCGGGGGCTGCGGTGCTATAGTTACGCCGCTGGTTTTGGGTATAGGTAGATGCCGACTAGGAGATGCTCGACTTTTCTCTTGATGTCTCTCTCTGAGTCTTAGGTCGATCTTAGTGCATAAGGAGATTAGATCCTCCAACTTGGCAGGCAGGTCTCTAGCCGCTAGTTCGTCTTTAATTTTGTCGGCGAGGCCATTCAGGAAGGCTGCGAGGAAAGCCTCCTCGTTCCATGCTAGCTCAGCTGCCAGCTGCCAGAATTTTAAACTGGATAAGGTATTGTAATTCGACCTGGCTCATCAAAGATCATTTTAAAAGTACTGATAAATCGATCATAGTCTGACAGCAGTGGATCTGCTTTTTCCCATAAGGGAGATGCCCAATTGAGGGCTGGGTTGGTAAGTAGAGATATCACATAGGCAACCTTGGTCCGGTCTGTAGGGAAATACGAGGATTGGAGTTCAAAATGAATCTCGCATTGATTTATGAAACCTCTACAGTTTTTGGGATTGCCGTCGAATTTAGCTGGAGTGGGTAGTTGAAGATGAGCAGTAACTCCTGTCTCGGTGGACATAGGTCCAGGCGATGGTGCAGATGTGATTACAGTACCCTGGATTTTCTGCACCATGGATTGGAGAATGTCCAGTCTTTGTATCAGGCCTTGGAGAGCCTGAAAAGTTAGCTCCTGCGTGGTCACCTGTAAATCCAGACGAGCCGCAAGTTGTTGAACAGAAGCAGTGTCTCTCTTGACCTGATGCTGGATCCACGCAGTCAGTACAAACTGTCACGCTAGCAGTAGCACCAGCTGGAGTGTAATGGAGGCTAGGTGCCTTGATGTAAGGTTTTTGCATAGACGACAGAAGGGAGGGATGCAATTGGATAAAAGAAATCCAGTTTTAATAAAGATACTGCGATACAGAAGATGAACTGTGGCACAAAGGTAATACTGAAGATATGAAATAACCAGAGTCAATGATATATAAAACATATTGTAAAGTTCGTAGTGAATGGATAAAGAGGTTGAAAACTGAAGATGACTTGAAGTGTAGATTTGAAGAATAAACATAAACTTGAATAGTTGATTTGAAGGATTTACTTGAAGAGATTATTGAATTGAAGATTGAATGATTGATTTAATGAACGATTGAATGGTTGACCGATTGGATGATTGGACGATTGGATGATTGGACGATTGGATGGTTGGATGATTGGACGGTTGGATGATTGTAAGATTGGAAGATTGGATGGTTGATAGGATGAATCCGGAAAGTGTTGCAGCAGGCCTGAGTAGCTGTGACCAGGGAGAGTTGCAGTGGAAGTAACCATCAGGTGAGGAAAGGGTGATCCCCTTTGGGGGGCTAACCTTGTCCGGACCGTAGAGGCGGCAGCAGGGTTCTGCAGGTGGATGGTCTTCACAGCAGGCGAGCAGGAGTGGATTCAGTCTGGAGATAGCTGACAGGCAGCAGCGCTTTCAGCAGGAGTGGGAGTCAGATGCCTAGGGAAAGAACATCATTGTACCGACTGCCTGTTTGGCCCAGCTGGTCAATATTTTAAAGGAGAGCTGCACTGTAATTGGCTGAAGGTAATTGGTAGTGCAGCCTGGTTGGAGAAACCAACAAGATGGCCACCGCCAGGGAAGGCGACAGGTTTCAGAACCAGAAAGTGTGTGCAGTACACTCCAGGCAGCATGTCCAGCAAGGCCCAGGCAGAGTTCACAGCATCATGGCGCCTCAGTGTGGGAGGCATGGGTGGCAGACATGGTGGTCGTGACAAAAATAAGGTTAAACATCACCGACTTTGTATGGAAGGTTCACTTGTGCTCAGGGGTCGAATTTAGGGGTCAGGCCGCCCCTGGCACAACATTTTTGCCCTCCCCCCCACCCCCCTATTTTAATGTAATCATTATTAAGGTAAAAGTCCTAACTAGTATTTCACAGATTTTATCAATAATTCTAAAAGTTATATTTTATTTTTCATTAAATGTCTCTTAATGAGAGCAGTCTCGCAGAATGCATCTGTATTCACTTTAGGCAGAGACAGTGGCGGATTTTACCTGGGGGGGGGCTGCAGCCCTGCAGCCCATAGGTAAAAACCGCCACTGCTCCTCTCTGTTGTCCATATTGTCATTGGAAGATGATGAATTTCTAGATGAATGTTGTCTTTGTTTGAATGTAGAAATGTAATTTTGCATTAATTTGTAGGTTTTTTGAAAAGCACATATCCATTATGTGTTTAAAACTGTGTAATACCTTATTTGTTGAAGTTTTGCCAGATATATTCACTTGTCATTCAACATTTGGAGTATGTGGTTGCCTGTGTTTGAAAACTTCTGCAGCAATGGGCAAAGTGTGTCTCTGTATAGAGATATAGTAAAGACATTTTTAAAGATGCCATACGAAGGGAGACTCCACATTAGGACATTCTCAAGTTAATTGTAATATGCTCCTTTGTACACGGAAACCTTTGTCCGAATTAACTACCTACAAGTCCCAAAATGTGTAATGTGTAAATATGATTGAATTTGGTAATGTTCTTTATTTCATGGTGTGAGTGGCTTCACTATCGGCCACATTACCCATCTTGGTGACATGATATTGGTACAAAACAAAGGAAATATTAATGTTGTTTCCTAGTAAAAAGTG
The DNA here is from genome assembly GCF_055691185.1 of Crinia signifera. NCBI lineage: Eukaryota > Metazoa > Chordata > Amphibia > Anura > Myobatrachidae > Crinia > Crinia signifera. The sequence goes on from NC_139221.1 coordinate 90,327,778, forward strand.
CATAATGTCTCCATATAAATTCTACTGCAGTCCATGAGGCCAATCCAAAATGTGTCATATTAGTTTAAATCTTTCAAAAAATACATACCCCCCCCCCCTTCCAATTAAAAAGGGGAACTCGTCAGGGGTGCCCTCTTTCCCCACTTTTATTTGCGATTGCTATCGAACCCCTGACAATAGCTGTAAGAACTTCCCCCTTAATTCGTGTTATCAAACTAAATTGTCAGGAAATTAAAATTGCATTATTTGCGGATGATACTTTGATATTTTTATCCAAACCAAGTCAATCCCTGCCGGCTTTGTTGTGCCTCATTGAATCGTTTGGGGGAGTATCGGGTTACAGCGTAAATATAACAAAGTCTGAAATCCTCCCCTTAGGACCCATGACCCTGCAAGCATTGCAGGCTTTACAATCACCGATCCCTATTTGTCAATCCCATATTAAGTATCTTGGAATTCAAATCAGTAACAACCTAAACAATTTATATACGTTAAACTACTCCCCAATAATTTCTCAAATTAAAACCAAACTAGAAGGTTGAAAGGATCTTCCCATTTCCTTGCTGGGCAGAGTAGCCATAATTAGATCTATTATCTTGCCCAAATTACTATACTGTATGCAGATGATCCCTATTAGTTTTTAAAAAATCGATATAACGAAACTAGAAGCTTAATTTGCTGGTTTTGTATGGAGGGGAAAACGCCCTAGAATTGCAAAAACTAAACTCAAAGCCCCAATATCATCCGGTGGACTGGGTTATCCTGAACTATCTAGTTATGTACTAGCCATTCACTTTAGTTATATTGGAGACTGGCTCTTAAACCAGTCTACCTACACCGAAGAAGCTTTAGAAAGGGACGTCTTTTATCCCTATTCTCCAGTGGCTTTGCTTCATTTAACACGGGGGGCCCTGCCGCCAGAGATCAGAGACCATATCTTATTTAAAGATACTTTCGGAGACTTCCGCTTCCGGCTTCAGGCAGGACGGCCGCGTGAGCAGAGAGCTCCGTGGACGGCGAGGAGGGCGGCACCCCTAACTCGCTGGATCGCGGTCCCCAACGGCTCACACTAGCGGCAAAGTTAATCGGAAGCCAGCGTGAAGTGCATGGAGGGATCTTTATCTCCCATGCCTAAACGCCAGACCCGCCGCAACTCAGCAAAGCCGCAGACGCAGGCACCCAAAATGGCGGCCGCACCTTCCTCCCTGGCTGATAAAGTCACGGAGGAGAAACAGACAGAGCAGGGACAGGCAGCCCAGCAGCAGCACAAGACTACTGAAGCCCTGACAGAAGGGAAGCGGGCACCTGTACAGCTACAACAATTCCAGTACCAGCCACAGCAGAAACAGGTACCGGGCACCCCACACTCCCCTATCACTGACTACCAAAGCACCCCTGGATGCCTAGTGCAGGACACAGGCAGTGGGGAGGAGGAAGACACAGACGCTGGGGAATATAAGGGGATGATGAAGGCTATCAAAGCAACGATAGCACCTATGTTTAAGGAGCAAGTGGAGGCATTTAATTTAAGCTTTGCTGACCTGAAAGGACACATGTCACAGCTTACACAGAGAGTATCACAGAATGAGGTGCAGATTGGGGCAACATTTCATGATGTACAGGAGTTGAAAACCCACAATGCTGAACTGCAAAAATCTGTATATGCTTTAACCAATAAGGTCGACGACCTTGAAAATAGATCAAGAAGATCGAACCTCAGATTAGTGGGACTTCCAGAAACGGTCAGAGGCCCAGCATTGCATCATTTTGTTCGCAACACCCTGCCATCCCTGCTGGGAGTAGAACAGGACTGCTCGGATATGGTGATAGAAAGAGCCCATAGGCTAGGGCCTGAAAAGGAGGGAGTAAATGTGAGACCAAGAGTCATCATATTTAAATGCCTTAATTATTTACACAAGGAAACTTTATGGACTGCCTCGCGAAAGCTAAAATCATTGCAGTGGGAAGGTCACAAGCTGCATTTATTTCAGGACTATTCGGCAGAAGTGACCAGGGCGCGGAAAGAATTTACCAGCATTTGTTCAAAGCTCATTGCAGACAAAAAGAAGTTCGCCCTGTTATACCCAGCCCGTCTTAGGGTATTTGAAGGGGACTCATTCAAGGATTTTTCTACAGCAGCAGATGCCAGGGCATATCTCCGGATGGAGAATGCAGAATCTGCTTAGCCGTAAGAAATATAAATGGAACAGCTGGCTAATATACCAGCCACAAGGCTTTGGGGGTTGATATCTAACAGTAATGTACATGTTGTTAATTCTAATAGAACCTTCATGGCTTGAGGCCTTTATATGCACTTAAGTACTTTAAGATGTAAAAGCTAATAAGCGTGATTTATGTATGGTTTACATGGGACATTAAGGGGAACGTGAATTATATGTTATAAATTCTGTATCAATATTAGGGGTGCCGACCCGACTACGCAACCGGGGAGATTGGTTAGATCTGGTCAATCCGGGTGCGTAGCGATAGACGGAGGTAAGGCAATAGCCGTTAGAAGGATGTTGGGGAGGGAGGAGCCAAAATGTCTAGGCTCACCCCTCACTGCTAGAGGTGTGAAAGTTAAATTGCACAGTATAAGAGCGAATTTATTCGCAGGGGAAAGTTTTTGGGGTCAGGGGGGGGGGGGGGGTGGAGAGATGGGAAAGTTGCGGGTGTGTTTTTCTGTGGTTTGTTCAGGGGGGGGGATGGGGGGGCGGGACTCAGGGCCGAGTGCATCTTTAGTAGGGAATATTCTTACAGTAAGTTATGATGTCTAATGTGAAATTGTGTTCTTGGAATGTGGGAGGGATTAACTCCCCGATAAAAAGGAAGAAGTTGCTGTTATATCTTAAAAAGCAAAAAGCAGACATTGTCCTGCTACAAGAAACACATCTCACTGATAGTGAGCATGAAAAACTGGGAGCAATGGGATTCAAGGTGGAAGCCTATGCTTCCTTTAATTCAAAGGCTAGGGGGGTGGCGTTATTGTCAAGGAGGGCATTGGGGGCGGAGGTTACCAAAATTATTAAGGACCCGGAGGGGCGCTATATTCTTGCAGAAATGACAATCCAGGGGGAAAAGTATATAATATGTAACATATATGCACCTAATGTTTATTCTAAAAAATTCTTCACTAGATTATTGACAAAATTGTACCCGTATGCAGATTCACGCTTAATTCTAGGGGGGGATTTTAATATAGTAGCCAAACCATCAATAGATAAATCCTCTAAACCCAAACGAAAACCCACTAAGCCAGCATTAGGCATTGGGGATATTTCATCACAACTACAGGTTGTAGATAGCTGGAGACTACTACATCCAACTGATAGAGAATACTCTTGTGTTTCCGCAGCCCATGGTTCACTGTCACGAATTGACTACATGCTTGTGTCTACTGGCCTCTGTGGGCGTCTTCTAGAAGCTGGAATGGAACCGATAAGTTTGTCGGACCATTCCATGATATGGATACTGCTAGAAACGGAGCTGGACGTCGGGAAACACCGCCAATGGCGGTTCCCCTCGTACCTAGCATCGTCAAAAACGTTCAGGGATGCCCTGGAGGCCAAGTGGATGGAGTACCAACATAATAATGGGGAGCACAATACAGATCCATTGTTGAAATGGCAAGCGGCAAAGGCAGTTCTCAGAGGAGAAATCATTTCATATGTAAATAAATATCGCAAGGATAGGACGGCAGATTTGTTTAGGGCTCAAGAGTTATTGACTACTGCTTATGCTAATTATAGTGCATCCCCTACCACGACACACAAAAATGACTACATGCAGGCAAAAACACAGTTCGATGTGTTGCTGGAATCCCAAACTCTGACAAGTATAGATAATACCAACTTCCAATTCTACCGGCACGGCAACAGAAATGGACGTCTGCTGTCCAACTTAATTAGAGGCACAAGAACATCCGCACACATTAAAACCCTACATACATCAGGGGGCAACAGGGTACACAAAGGGCCAGATATACTTGAAGTATTGAGGGGATTCTACTCTAAACTTTACTCCCAGGGAGAATTAAATCAAGAGGAAAAAAATAAATTTTGGAACTCGGTTTCCATGCCACAGATTTCTACAGCGGCGGCGGAACGAATCATGGCCCCCATAACAGTAGAAGAAGTGACACAGGCAATAACCAAATTAAAACCTCTTAAAGCCCCTGGGCCAGATGGTTATTCAGGGGAATTTTATAAGATTCTAAAACCTAGGATAAGTGAAAATCTGACAGTAGTCTTTAATGCCATACTTACAGGACAGCAACTGCCGCTGTATTTTAATTCTGCAGTAATTAAGGTGCTCCCGAAGCCGGGAAGGGACCTAGAGGAACCGGGGTCTTATAGGCCCATCTCGTTATTAAACACTGACTATAAGTTGTTAACCAAAATTATTTCTGAAAGGATTAAATACATTTTGCCTACAGTTATTTCCGAGGATCAGACCGGGTTTATACACGGCCGCCACTCGGTGGTAAATGTACGCAAGTTACTGTCGGTGGTCCAGGGGCTAAGGGAAGAGGGGGGCTCGGGTGACCGGGTCATAATATCTATGGACGCCGAAAAGGCATTTGACCTGGTCACCTGGGATCATTTGTATGAAACGTTGGCTAGATTTGGATTCCCACAGACTTTTATTCAGCTGATAAGCTCCCTATATACCTCTCCCTACACACAAGTTGCATGTAATGGATATATCTCGCTCCCTTTCCTTATTCAAAAGGGGACGAGGCAGGGGTGCCCGCTGTCCCCACTTCTATTCGCAATGGCTCTGGAGCCACTTGCAGTGGCACTTAGGGCAAATCAGGGTTTCAGGGGGATCACGGTGGGAAACACAGAATTAAAAGTCAGTCTCTTCGCAGATGATATGCTGCTATTCGTATCCCAGTTATCGGTGTCCCTACCGGCCATTAAGACATGTATCAATGGATTTGGATCCTTTGCAGGTTATAGGATAAACTACCATAAATCAGAAATACTGCAGGTATTAGGACCTCAGGTGGCAGAAATACCGCGACATATCATAACCCCCTTTAAGTTGAATTCCAAAGCCATTAAGTACTTAGGCATAAATGTCCCAAGCAATATTAGTGATTTATACAAACTAAATTATTCGCCTATTATTGGAGAGTTGGAGAGACTGCTGGGGATTTGGAAATCGCTACCGATATCAATGCTGGGAAGGGCGGTAGTTATACAGGTCATTGCATTCCCGAAACTCTCATATAGCATTCAGATGCTTCCAATTAGGTTATCTAGAACTGATATACAGAAAATAAATAGAATATTTTTCTCCTTCTTGTGGCAGGGGAAAAAACCACGCATTTCCAGACACAAAACATATCTTAAAAAAGCTGATGGGGGGTTAGGAATACCAAATGTTCTGGCCTTCAGTCAAGCAGTCCACATGAGGTATATATTAGACTGGCTTCAGGGGTCTGAGGCATACACACACAGGGCACTAGAGGGAGACATAGTCTCACCATACTCACTAGCAGGCCTGCTTCATGTCCCCAGAACTAAAATACCACAGCAAATACTAACAAACATATTGTTTAAAGACACATATTCTGCATGGCTATTCATTAACAAAAAATTGGGCCGCAGCCACCAAAATACAAAATACGACACATTATGGGGAAATCCAGGATTTACTCCAGGAATGTCAGAATTAGGATATGATAGATGGAAAAAGCAAGGGATACTGGCGGTCAAGGACGTATTTGATCCAGGAGGAAAGCTCCTATCATTTCAAGACATAGCAACTAAATATTCACTACCCAACAGAGATTTTTTCATGTTTCTTCAGGTCAGGCACTTTATTCAATCTAAAAAGGGTCCTATGCTGGAGGCTGGTACTCCAGATGTGATCCAACAAGTGTTTGCTTTGAGCTCCACGGGTCCTTATAGGATAAAATATATCTATGGGGAAATCCTGCCGACCTCACCTGAAAAGGTTTGGACCGACATGGTACCAAAGTGGCAGACAGATATTCCAGGGGTTACTTCAAGTGAAATACTCCATGAACATATGGGAAAAACACTTAAAGTTTTACATTCCACTATGCTGCAGGAAGTCCACATAAAAACTTTGCATAGAGCGTACATCTCACAAGCCCAGAGAAAGTACTTTGTACCTGGGGAACTAGGAATGTGTCTTAAATGCAAGGGCTCTAATGCTACATTCTTCCACCATATGTGGGATTGCGGGAAAATTAGGAAATTTTGGGACAAAGTAATGATGTATATTAATACTACATGTGGAATAAAACTTACAAAAGACCCGCTGGCAATGCTCTGCGCGAACTTCTCCAACTGGAGTATACCTGGCCGAAAAACTGAACTGTTCCCTCTCTTGACCATAATTGTGACAGTTGCGAAGAAAGTAATCTTGCGCAGCTGGACTAGCCCTTCTCCTCCATTTCTGCAGGATGTGAAAGTAGCACTAACACAATTGCTATATTTTGATAGGAGAGCTACACTGCCGGTGGTGGAGGAAGGCGTTAAGAAATTTTATGCAAAATGGGGAACATATATAAGATCACTGGGTGAAGACACACAGAAACATGTCATGAAAATATTTGAGGGCACATCTTGGTACTTACTCAGATCACTGTCAAATAACTGAGATGCACTGAGTCCTAGAGGGGGGAGGGAATGGGAGGGGGGTTGGGAGTTTATGGGGTTAAGGTTAGTCAAGACAGAGGTAGGACATTTGTTCTGTTCAAACACTAATAATTATTGTATAAGGAAAAGGTATATGTCACAAACCTGACTTGATTCACATTTATTTCCTGATGCTGGCCTGGTTCCTAGCTGCTGCTGTTGCAGCTGCTTTCCATTCCTCAGTGATTAACTCCAATGAAGCTTCCTGAGTTCTGCACTAGTCACATGTTCCAGGTACTCAAGGTATAATTCTTGGTTCTGGCTGCTGCTGCAGCTGCAGACAATTAGCAATCACCTGGAGGAATATAAGCCAGCTTCCCAGAGTCCTCCTTGCCTTGAACAACTGTTCATTCTGCTTCCTGAGTGGTTACCCCAGAGACAGAAAGTTCCAAGGCTCCTGGTTATCCAGTCTCCTGTGATCCCATCTCCAAGTGTCCTGCTGCTGCTACTGCTGCTACTTACCTGGTTCCGGTCATCTCCAGAGACTCCTGCTAATTCCATCCTGCGGTTGAGTGAGCAAGCTATTCCCTGCAGAGGATACCACTGGCACTGGCCAGCAATCTCCACTAGCTCCCAGGCTAGACCCCTTGGCTCCCAGGCCAAACTACCTTCAAAACCTATCAGTGACTTTCTTCCATCTCAGTCCTGATCTGCCGACAGGCACTGTCTACCTCAGTCGACACTCAGCTTCTGCCGTCTATTCCTGACTAACAACATCTGTGTCATCCCTGACGTCCATCAGTTGCAGCATCTGAGTATTGTCACGTTATCATCTATTGTCGACATTGTGTCAACTGTTTCCCAAAGGGCCTCCAGAGACTCTGTGCTTCCGTCATCTCCTGGTGACTAACAACATCCGTGTCATCTCCGACGTCCACCAGTTGCCGCATTCAAGCATTGTCACACCTACATCTGTTGTCGACATCCTGTGTCAACTGTTTTCCCAAGTGTCTCCAGAGGTTCTGTCACTCTCTCCAGGTTATCTACATCATGTACTGACGACGCCCAGGCCATCCCGCAGCTCCCAGGCTGCCAACTGTCATCACCGGCTTCCAGGCCGTCTCGCAGCTTCCAGGCTGCCAACTACAACTCCGGCTCCCAGGCCATCCCGCAGCTCCCAGGCTGCCAACTACAACTCCGGCTCCCAGGCCATCCCGCAGCTCCCAGGCTGCCAACTGTCATCACCGGCTTCCAGGCCGTCTCGCAGCTTCCAGGCTGCCAACTACAACTCCGGCTCCCAGGCCATCCCGCAGCTCCCAGGCTGCCAACTACAACTCCGGCTCCCAGGCCATCCCGCAGCTCCCAGGCTGCCAACTGTCATCTCCGGCTCCCAGGCCGTCTCGCAGCTTCCAGGCTGCCAACTACAACTCCAGCTCCCAGGCCATCCCGCAGCTCCCAGGCTGCCAACTGTCATCTCTGGCTCCCAGGCTGTCTCACAGCTTCCAGGCTGTCAACTATCTTCCCCGGCTCTCAGGCCGTCTCCAAAGACATTTCCTCATTTCTCCAGTGTCCTCACTCCCAGCCCGCGTCCAGAGGACCAGGACAGGGGGCCGTGACCTGCTTGCCAGACGCAGCCAAGCCCATAGTTCCTTGCGGGACTCCCTGGTGAACACCGCTGGTAAGTTAGACTCCGCGCCCCTGCTTCTGGTCTCCGCCAACCCTCTGGTTCGCTCTGCTCGGGTTCCCAGTGTATGTCAGATATAAAGTCTCTTGCTCAAATCTACTCCCAGAGTTCCTCCTGTGTCAGCGAGGCTCCCAAGACTCCAGGCTTCCCAGTCTCATCTGAGAATCCATCCAGTTGCTATACCTGTGCCTCCAGTCGTCTCCCATCTGACTGTCGACATCCTACGTCGACAACTCCCGCAGCTTCCAGACTGTTCACTGTCAGTAGCCAACACTGAGTTACTGTGCCCTGCTTTCCCTGTGTAGGTCATACCAAACCTTCTATATCCTGCTACCCAGCGCCCTCCACTGGCCCACCACGGTCACAGCTGAGTACACAAGAACCCTCGGTGCTGACAGTATATATATATAGGGCAGCAGTTGAAAATGTTGGGGTCAACACAGGGATTTAGATAATCTAAGATATTATGTCCTGTATAGTTTTGAATGGGGGATAGAAAACCCCGATAGTATGTTATAGTAAGTGAAATAACTGTGACTCAAAATTCTTTTTTTTATATACAATTGTTATGTTTTATTTTGAAATATTTTGAGTTGTTTTGCGAAACAAACATTACAATGTACAGAAAATGTTTTACTTTGAAATGTTTTACATTGAAAAATTTAATAAAAACGTTTTAAAAAAAAAAAAAAAAGATACTTTCGGAGCATGGCTTCGGATTGGTCGCATACTTCACAGGAACCCAAACAAAACTGCCTATACCCCTCTTTGGGGTAACCCAGCCTTTCCCCCTTCCCTGTTGGACACCCGATTTAACATCAGGAGAGATAATGGACTAGATCTGTCAAGCAAAATGTTTGATCCAGGGGGCCGCCCTCTTTCATTTTTGGAACTGGGTCAGAAATATAACATACCAAAGTCTCACTTTTTAATGTTTTACCAGGCGAGACACTTTGCGACCCAATCCATCCCCAGTGCCTCCGAAATTCCCTTTAGTGGTAATATATCACATCTAGAGTCACTAGACCAGATATTATTATACATTCAAACTAAACCTTATAAATTATCCTATCTTTATAAAATTCTTACTAAGAAAATGTTTACTGACACAATGCACTGGTCAGGTTTGGTTGAAAGGTGGCATGCTGACTTACCAACCATTAGTGAGTTAGACCATATTACTCAATTGCAAATTATCACTTTTAAATCCCTCAAATCAGCTTACCTTCGAGAGGTATACATTCGTACAATTCACAGAGCCTACATATCGCCTCACCAGCGTAAATACATGGTTGAAGAAGAAATGGGTCACTGTTATAAATGCGGCTCCTTTAAAGCCGATTTTAAACATAGTATGTGGGACTGTTACAAGCTTAGGAGATACTGGTGCAAAATCCTCGAATATATAAACACAGTGTTTACAGTGCAATGGTCATTTGACCCCGCCGCTTGTATGGGACTCTCATTTCAAAATTGGTCGATGGACTCGATTAACAAACATGCCATACCCTTTTAATCACCTTGATTACAGTGGCCCGGAAATGCATCCTTATTTAATGGACCAAGAAAGCAGCTCCAACATTATTGGATCTTAAACGGAGAATGCTCCAATTCTTATACTTTGAGAAAAAATATACCTGCTTAGAACAACCTCAAGGGCCCAGCAAGTTCTACATGAAGTGGTCATTTTTCATAAACACCCAGGACGACAATACTCAAAATCAGATTATTAGGGATATTGAACTTCCTCCTCTTCCTAATTGAATCGAGCATTGATACATGAACGTGCTTTAGATAACCTATTGTAAATTACTTCACTACCGTATCAGTCTTCTTAAATGAAAGCCTATAATGCGTTGTACTTCAAGTCCTCAATCATAGATGTCTATGGTGTTTAGCTTATTTCACTATTCACATCTGGAGCTATTCCCCCTCCCCCCTTCTTTCCTTATCCTCCTCCTTCATTTGTCTATGTATATTTGTTTAGCTGATATACCTACTCGCTAATTACTTGGTGCTCCTAACATTTTGCATGCACAATTGAATTGTTACTCCGGATAAGGCCTTGAGTGGTCATATGCTGAACGTAAATCAACATTCATTCATTCTTTTCTTTTCTTTTTTTTTTTTATTATTTTTATTCTCGAAACATTGTATGATTAACCCATGAACAATTTTTAATTTATATATGTTCAGCCCTGTCTAAGCGGGAAACTATGTATCATGTTATTTAACACAAGCATGCATGTAATGTGAGATTTAGTTTATTTTGCTATTGAAAATTCCAATGTAAAAAAAAAAAAATACATACCCTTTCACTGGGGTTTTTCTGTATGGTTCATTTTTCTTTCCAGGAGTTTTTAAGGGGGGGTCTGTCCCTTCTGTTCCCTGGTTCTCCATAGGACTGCTGCCACGTTCATCAGATGAAATGTGCTCCCTCCATAGGTGCTGGCTACTGTCTCTTGAGTTTCCTGTGAAGGGCAAAAAAAATAATCAGTGTTGGCCAATAGAATTGTGGGAAATATCTGGTAAGTTTCCATGAAAAGGTTTGGCAATGCTTCAAATTTTATTTATATTTCATACACAGTGATTTACATTAACCTCACACTGGTTACATGGGCTCATCCATGCAAACCAGCATGCATTGGTATTTGGAAATCGGATCATTGTGTCTACCACATGATGGTCGACAGTCATTAGGCTGACACTGTTAGATCGACATACTGCAAGGTGAACAGGTGTCTAGGTTGACATGGCTCAAGGTCGACAGGTGTCTATGTCGACACATGTGGTAGGTCGACATGGGTTAGGTGGACAGCCTTGTCGACCTAGACTCCTGTCAACCTTCCAGTATGTCAACCTAACGGTGTCGACCTGATGACTGTCCACCATCATGTGATCGACCCATCGACCGTATCCCTGTATTTGTCATGCCTGAGGTATTAGTTGGTGTGAAGTTGAATATGGGCTCCCTTAGGAGCTGAGTACACATGTGTGGATACCTTCAGGTGCAAGTGCAGAGTCTAGGGCCCGAAGGCAGGACCAAAGATGGAGGAAACAGGTATAAAATTATGTTGGTATTTACCGAACATTAATTTAAACAGTGGTAATTGCTGTGGGATAATCTTGAGACTTGCAGGTTTGCCCAGGTAAAGACTATGGCCGGAATGAAACCGGTAGGTCACATGAGATTTTATTGCACAATATGTTATTTGAATACATGTCGCCAATTTTCTAATAGAGTAAGTTTGGTACTTGTGAGTTATCCGGGCGTCCGATTTTTTGATTGTATGCCTTAAGTTAAGGCATACAATCAGATGCGATGCGATGCGATATCGCATCGCATGCGACCATCGGATGCGATGACCCGATTTTTCCATAGGAATCAATGTTAAAATGATTCCTATGGAAAAAGGGGTCCTTTTCATACCCCTACTATCCAAGTGGGCATGGAGTTGGATATAAACCTGTGGCGAGCGTAGCGAGCCACCGAGCCCGAAGCGTGGCGAGCGAAGCGAGCCCCGCGAGGGGACGGTATTCCGTGTCCCCTCGCGGGGCTCGCTACGCTCGCCACGCTTCGGGCTCGGTGGCTCGCTACGCTCGCCACAGGTTTATATCCAACTCCATGCCCACTTGGATAGTAGGGGTATGAAAAGGACCCTTTTTCCCATTGAATTCCATGTTAAAATGGACTCAGTCCATTTTAACATTGATTCCTATGGAAAAATCGGGTCATCGCATCGCATCGCATCGCATCCGATGGTCGCATGCGATGCGATGCGATGTCCCGATCCGACCCGATTTAAAAATCGGACGCCCGGATAACTCACAAGTACCGTAAGTTTTAATTTAATTACACTCAAGTGTGCCCCGAAAACCCTTTTTATTAATATAGAGACATACCTGCCTACTTTGCGGCTGCTCCCAGAGGAGGGTGCATGGGGGAGGTGGTCTGAGGGCATGGCAAAGGGAAGGCATTACTTTACTGTGCTGACATTACTGGCATTGTAAAGCGGATGCAGGGCTATGATTACTGATTTAACATGAATTACATCATTGGCCCTCCCCCTTCTACTGTCTATGATGCGGTATGGGGGTGCGGCATTGCAGCGGTGCGGGCAGGAGGAAGCAGGAGCTATGCTTACTTTCCCAGGGGCAGAGAGTGCCACAGTAGCGCACGCAAGGGGGGTTTATAAGTACCCAGAAACCCCCCCAGGAGTCTAAGGGCCCTAGGCTGAAAGCTGAGGGTCCCCTCTTTTTACATGGGTACAAGAATCGGCCCTTGGGAACCGGAGATATCTGACTTCAAAGCAGTGGTCCCATCCAAGCCTGTTAATTGCTCTTCCCAGTCAGATATTTCAGGTTCTGTCTGACTTAGAGTTTTTCTGAGGGTATATTCCAAAAGCTGGGACTCTCCCCCCTTTGATGGACACTAGCAGATTGTCTCTACTGTTCCCAGAACCAGAGATATCAGCCTTCCAGCAGCTGGTTACTGCTCCAGCTCCACACACTTGGTATGTAGTTTTATATTCTTGTTGGCAGATTGCTCTGCCTGCTGAACTCTGATCCCCTAGTCCACATTTGGTAGGTGGGATTCTCTAGTTTTTAATTCCATTAATATCTAAGAAATCTATTTCTGGGAACTGGAGATATCTGCAGTCAAGCAAGCTGTCCTCCCACCAGCAAATTATGAATAATAATAAGCCCACTCCACTATACACCCCTCAATGCCCCCTTCTCCCACCCCATCTCCCACCATCTGTGCAGTAAAGGGGTAATTAGTGAAAATTACTGATCCAGGCCCTACATGCTGAGCGGTTGATAATACCCCCTACCACCCGGGGGACATCAAAGCTTCCCCCACCCCTACCGCTGGAGGATCGGTAGGTGCCCCAATACATTGCTATGCCCAGGGGTCTACACTGCTGTTGACGCCCCTGTATGCATATATATATATATGTATGTATGTATGTATGTGTGTATGTGTATATATATATATATATATTATTTTTTTATATATATATTATTATTATTTATATACATCTATAATACTTTAACTGACCCGGCATATACTGGGTCACCTAATTGGCCATCTCCGTGCTTTGCTCCGCCCCTCTGGAAACCCCCTTCTGAAAATCCTGCGTTTGCCCCTGCTTGAGGAGCCTCCCAGTCATTCGGGAGAGTAGGCAAGTATGATTATATCTTCTTTCTTATGTTCTGATTGAAAGCTTTCGTCTTCTTTCTGGACTGTTGTATATTCAATCTTGCTCTATAAAACATGTGTCATCATTTTACATAATTATCATCTCCCGTAGAAGTTTTATACATATGCTTATATTTATATATAACAGATAACTAGATGAAAGTAGCATCTGTACGCATTTCACTCATCACCATGTGTTAGTGTCTTTATTTACAACATATCTTGAATGTTAAGCTGGACGACTCATTTTCGGGAACATTAAATTAACATATCCATTACCAGTGCATTTTAATAATTGGTTTACTGTAACAAACACATTTACTGTAAACAAATATCACAACCCCATGTTTTGTAAATAGAACTTTATGGAAACCCAAAACAACAAAAATGAACAACTGCCAATTAAAAAAAAATGTAATGCATGGAAACCTTTAGAATATATTTAAATGCCCTAAAATCTGGGGAAACCCAATATATATACACGAACATTCTTATTTATCGTATAAATTTCATTTGTATACCACATCATTTAATTGTATGTATTCATTTATATGTTTTAATTTAATCAAAAGAAAATGGAACAATCTGATGTATATTCAGAAAAAGAATTAGGATGGACAGAACCCAATTTTTAAAAAATATTTGCAAGAAATATTCATAATTTAAAAGGCATATCATTTTAATAACATTGTAGTTTAGAATAGACAAATGCAGACTTATTTGCAAATACTATTATTTATTTGTAGCATATCTATATTAAACTTTATTAACAATATTTCAGTCCATATAGAAAATCACATTATTTTAAAAACAAAAATGTGAGCACACATCAGTTAAGTATTATTACTAATACAGTATGTGTCTTAAATGAATACTGAGTGCGAGTAGTAATCATCATTACCGTTAATACATTTGATACCATTTCAAATTTAAATTATTTACTTTTATTGATATTTTTAAGCCTACATCATGCCTCCCAACATGAGATGAACCCAAGGAAGAACTTTTGCGTGCAAAATTTGGGGTCGTGACCTGATGACAAGGGGTGTGGCCTACAAATAGCATCATTCCCAAGAGGCCATGCCCCCATTTTGGCGCTCCTTGGCATGGCCAGCACCTCTGAGAGCTGCTGGCCATGCCCCCAGCCCATTTGCCTGCGAGAATGGGCTGGGGGCATGTGCAAAGCATCTATTCACCACTGCGCAGCGGGTGACAGGGGGGAACTCCCAACTGCCCCTGCCACGGGACACTGCCGGCCTCATGCGGAACACGGGAACATCCCAAAAAAACGGGATTGGAAGGGAATCTATCTACATTAAATGCATCTGGTTAGTGCAAGAGATATTAAACAGGAAGTATAGGGTAGACCTCACATTCTAAGGGGTAGCTACCATAGGTGTTGGGATCTGCTATGGGCCCCAGAGCCTGTGGCATCACTAGGGGTGTTATGGGGTGCAGGCTGCTCATGGGTGTCATGGACTGAGAGGTAAAACCAAAAATATGACACCTCCTCTGTGACAAAAGTTTGGTTCTGCCCTTTAACATTAAGTGCAGCATTCGTTTACAGTGTTGGAGCAGCCTGCATCTCCAGGACTCCTTAAGAGAGATAAAACTGGGGTTCAGCCAATGAGGCCACATCCCTATTCATATCCCTTTTTATGTGCAGACCATATGCCCTCCCACATTGGGTGTCAAACAAACAAGGTAGGGACACCACTGCCCAGTACTGCCAAGGGCCCACCCTCCATGTCATGTGTTATAAAAAAAAATCAACATTGTGCCCCTATGTGCCCATGCACCTATGTGCATGGGCACATAGGTGCCCATGCAAACTTTTGCTTTGGGGCCTGACATTTATATTGATATGCTGATTGGCACATTGTAATATGATATAAAATAAACTGGCAATAAAATGATACAATATATGAATGGAAACACTTGTCATGAATCGCGTTGCGCAGCCACATCTGCAACCACGTCCTTTACCGTTGCGCTGGTGCATCCTGTGGTGCTGGCCTGTGCTTTGTGTTTCCTTAGGCTGTGATCGATGGCACAATGTCCCTTGGCTCCCTCTGGTCCCCATTTGGCATCCCACGCCGATTTCATGCTGGCCTATCACTGTATGGTTGCCGCCATGACACCTGTGGTCAGCCGACACACTGAAACAAGTGCATTGCTTGCTAACCTGAATTCTGACCTGTACACACAGGTACTTCCTGGTTCTGATTGTTGCTGTGGCTTGCAGCCAATCTCATCTAAGCAAGGGGGATATAAGCAAGGCTCCCAGCATGCTTCCTGTGTGCTTGTCTCCAGTGTCAGAGTTTGTAGGCTCTGGGCAAACCAGTGCTCCAGCATTATTACCACGTGACCTGCTGCTGCTCCAGTACTGTTGCTGGTTAATCCACCACCTGCCAGTTTACTTCCTGCTTATTTCATCCCAGCGGTTGAGTTGCATCCAGCTATCACCAGCAGAGGTCACTGCCAGCTCCCAGGCCAGCTACCTCTTACTGGCTCCCAGGCCAGTTCTCTACCATTGGCTCCCAGTCCAACTTCTCGCTACTGTTAATAAGTCAGTGAATAATACCATCTGTGTCCTGATAGGCTCCTAAGCCGTCAACAATCACCACGGGCTCCTAAGCCATCGACATCTCTCTCTGGCTCTCAGGCCATCAACATCCTCTCCAGCTCCCAGGCCGTTGACATCCCTCTCTGGCTGTAACAGTCAACAACCCTCTCTGGCTCCCAGGCCATTGACAAGCATCTCCAGCTCCCAGGCCATCGACAAGCATCCCCGGCTCCAAGGCCATCAACATCCTCTCCAGCTCCCAGGCCGTCGACACCCCTTTCTGGCTGTAACAGTCAACAACCCTCTCTGGCTCCCAGGCCATTGACAAGCATCTCCAGCTCCCAGGCCATTAACAAGCATCTCTGGCTCTCAGGCCATCGACAACCATACCCGACTTCCAGGCCGATGTCTCCTGTCATCACCAGCTTCCATGCCAATGACCATTAACCCTTTCAGTTCCCAAACTAATAATCATTAAACTCTAAGACTTTCTCAAGGTTTCCAGTATACATTCCCCAGAGTCCTCTGTCCCCAGTCAGCTTGTTCCAGAGAGGACCAGGGCAGGGGCTCATCAGGCGCAGCTAAGTCCAAAGCTCCATGCGTGGGGGCTCCCTGGTGAAAACCACTGGCGAGTCCGCCCTCCTGTTCCTGGTCTCTGTCAACCCTCTGGTTCAGCTGTTCCCTGGTGCTCCAGTGTATGTCCTTCCGTTACATAAAACAACCCTGTTTCCAGCTCCCTCTACTGGAGTGCTGACAACTGTAATATACAGTAGCTCAATATGAAGTAACGACACTATAGTGTGACATAATATGTACCGTTGACACTATGACATATATGTAAGTATGCATTAATTAAAGCAGTACTATGGTACAAAAAATGAACTAGAGTATTATTATGGGGCATTAACTGAACAACTGCTGTGGAGAGGTGCCTCTCTAGAAGCATTAGGACAGGGTCCCTTCAAAATGTGACCATGGGGCACAAAAAGTTCTGGTTCTACATATGCTCAAATCCCAGCATTTCCTTGACACCTGTAAAAAAAACATTGCTCATACACAAAAAATGTATTTTGTCACTGCACGTATAGCAAGCAATAGTTTCCTTCTGCATGGAGTCAGAAAAACCTCCCTGCCCCATCAGAAAAAATCCCCAGAATGGCCCACTCAGTAAAAGGCACAAAGTTGACAAAGTGGGTCTCAGATTTTTTGCCATACCTGCCCCCAGAACCCTGGACAACTAGACGATCTCCAAGACAGTGATAAAAGTCAGCCTCTTGTATGCAACATCATGGCAAGAATGAGAATCTTATGAACCCATTTTATACCTTCTGGGGGGACACACAATATACATATAAGAAGAGAAGAGCTTGTTATGTGTACTAGCAGTCAGCAGAGTGTGCAATCTCAGCAATCATCATCAATAGAAAGGGTTGGGAATTGTGTCAGCCACTGACACATCCCCTGACTAATAGAGATGGCCTTATGTGAGGGTATTGATTTAGAAAGACGTTGGTCTAACGTTGGTTGCAGTTTATACCTGAGAACGGCTGCATCACGGAGGCTATGTTGTGCCTGAAAGTAATCTAGGCTCACTGAATCTCAAAGTAGATTACTTAAAATGTTCCACCCTCTCTGAAGCCTAAATTACTGTAGGTAAGAATGGGAAGTGAATTTATGAGCAATAAGGCAAGATGTGCCAGAGATATCATTTATAGAGGATTGTCATGGACCTCTATGGATATGAATGTACATGAGGAACGTATTTTAGAGCCACTGTAGTAATGACAATACAAGGGGTATGTTTGAAAAAAAAAAACATCTTGGCCTTGCAACCAATCTGTCAAGAATCTTATCAGGGAGGCATGATTAGAAACAAGGATATTGTGAAAATGTATCCCAGCATTAAATTTAGGTTGATACAGTTTCCATGGCTAATACTGGCTTTGCCACCCTGCCATAGAAACCACTTATTAATTCACTGAATATCCTTTATGGTGAGGAGAATAGGTAGTGCTTGCAGCATGTAAAGAAGACCGGAGAAAGTCATCCTGTTGATAAGGGGAGCCCTACAGGAGACACAAGAGGGTCAGAAGTTTCACAATCCGAGACACATTCATTTATATAGTAGAGCTAAACTGTCCAAATTTGAGTATAATCAATGGTGAATCAGAATAACTTGATACAATAATTTATATTATTTTAGTTATATACAAGGAAATAGACATTTAATAAAACAATAATGCACAATAATAAAAAAGTAAAGTTAGACACTGGCGAAGATGACACAAATACAGTATATATTTAAATACATGTAAAATAATTCTGATCTGCATACTTACATAATATTATTTATTAATTTGTAAGAAATATGTTTTATGGTTGCAATATAAATGTATGTACACATATTAGTGCTATTCTTTTTTCACACTTTTGATTTTTACAAAATATTATTGCTGAATATTAACACACTCAGAGATAGATTTAGATAGATTTCGAGATAGGTGCCATAAACGGGGTATGACGGGGGCAAAGCTGCACACCCTCACATACTGTATAAAAACAAAAGTGGGTTTGAGAGGGGCAGAGACAGGGAGAGATAGTAGCTTACCCACTGGAAGAAGATGTGTACAAACTGTCCTACTCTGTGATGGCAGCATGGGTAGTAGCAGGGGTGGCTAGAATGAGAGCACCCAGTGGTAGTGCCAGAGCAGTAGGAAAGAACATAGTATGACAAACTGTGTCCCCTATGGCAAGCAGTCTTGGGAATAGTTTAATGTATGCAACCAAAGTCTATAAGTTTTGCACACAGATGCCATTTCCATCGCCACCTACCACCAAGAAGGTATTGTACTTGCTTTTCATCTTCTTAGCTTGATCTGACATACAGGTGTGTCCTTTAACATCTTGGAAAAACGGTTGACATAAGCAAAAGGTCAACAGTGTACCACATCCCCTCGCATGGCTCACTACGCCCACCATGCTTCGGACAAGGTGCCTCACTCTGCTACCACTACACTTGGCACACTTTACCATTCCCAATCCTAGTCTACAAAAATGTTCCAAAAAAAACAAAACGTTGACCATGGGCCTAATTCAGATAGCAAAACTGTTTTTTTCTGAAATGGACAAAACTATGTTGAGTTGAAGGTGGGGCAGATGTAACATGTGCAGTGAGCATTAAATTTGGGTGGGCGGTGTTCAAACTGAAATCTATATTACAGTGTAAAAAAACAGCATTGCCCTGCACAGAATCATAACAAAATAACTCCCCCAAATCTAACTGTCATATTTGTCTCGCCTGCAGTGCAACATGGTTTTGTCCATTTGAGAAAAAAACATCAGCTGTGTCGACTATTATCATGTCATGTCAATTTATTAACCATGTCGACCTATTGAAAATGTGACCAATAGTGGTCAATCTTATGATTGTCTACTGTGAAAAGGATCACATACACTGGGATTAAAATGAAAGTCTCTGATCTTTATTTCAAAGGTCAGGTCACAGCACACCAGATCCATTCCACAGGCAACTGTAGTTACAGACAGCAGCATACAGGAAATCACAGCATGTAACAGACTCTTGCAAATGCTCCAGTGGTCCCTACCATAGCCCACACCTGGCCTATCGCTTGGGCATTTGCACTCTGCCCTGGAAACACTTATATCAGGAGATCACAGGTACTGCTGATCACCCAACCCCCCCCCCCCCCCCCTCCCCCCCTTAGCTTCAACCACTCTGGTGAAGCTACAACATTTTCAAGTGAGCACTCTGCCTCGCCCCTCTCTAAGTGTGTCATCCGCTCAGGTATATAGCCCTCCACCACTTTCCAGAGGTCACCCACCTCCCCGTCTTTCCCCTCTATCTTCACCATAGGGTTGCTTGGAGGATTAGGACCTACAAACCTCCTGGAAAGGGCATCGGCATTAAGGTGTTGTTTCCCTGGACAATGCCACACCTCAAACTTAAATGGCTGTAAGGCCAAAAACCAACAGGTCACACAAGCATTCACCTATTTATTTGTTTGTATGCATCCATTGTAAGGGTGCATGGTCTGTGACAACAAAAACTGTCGTCCTAACAAATAATATCAAAAAGGATTCAACTGCCTACTTAATTGCTAAGCACTTTTGCTCTACAGTTGAGTACTTGCGTTCTCTGGGCAGTAATTTGCGGCTAGGGGCGGATCCAGGACAAAATTACAGGGGGGCACCATGTCAGGAGAGGGTTTGGGGTGTTAGTGGTGACCGTGTTCATGCTAAGAGAGCGTCGAGAGAGAGGAGAGCAAAGATAGGGTGGGAATGGGTTTAAAAATAGGCCCTGGCGTTTGAAGTACACAGGCTCAGTTTGGCGTCAAAAGTGAAGAATGTAGTTGTGTGTGAGCCGTAGGCACACTCCGGAAAAGGTGGTGTGGCTACTCAAAAGGGGGAGTGTAGTGTACAACACCATATACCACTTCTACACATTATGCAGCAAAATACTAGACCCCATTATACTTGCCCCTTACATATGATGCCAAACGGAATGAGCCAAAATTCACATAATGTCACATGGATTGAGCCAAAATTCACATAATGCGACACGAATTGAGGCAAAATTCACAATATGCTACATAAACAGGGACATTGCATGCCGAAAATTTACACCATAATGCCCATTACATGTTAAGCCACACACCATAATGTCCATTACGTATTATGCAAAACACCATAATGCCTATTAAAATTACATGGGGTGCACGTACCCGGGTGCCCCGCCCCCCTGAATCCGCCACTGCATATTACAAGGGTATTGCCCACAAGTGCTGGGTGGTGGCATCGCCGCACTGTGCGAACACTCGCAGTGCTCTAGCTCAAAATCATTTGCAAGAAAAAGTGACTCTCAGGCTTCACAAGGCAACAGCCAAGGGCATAACTACCATAGGTACAGGGGGTGCTGCTGAGAATAGCCCAATTTGCATATCAAAGTATCATGTGCTGTATACATTTTTCAGCATTAGGTGATAAACTTTTGCTATGGGGCCCACTTGTATCTAGTTACGCCAATGGCAACAGCTTAGCGTGCCAACATTCGCAAGACCAATAAACACGCACAATAGCTAAAATACATGAACCTGCACACAATACTAACCCATGCACCATAAAAGTTTCTCATTAACCAATTAACTAACCACATCTACTCAATGCAGGCATACAGTAAGCTCACTATTGCATTTTAACCATGCCAGTATAGATTCCATACATACAAACGTTTTAATAAAATTTTAATAAAAAATATAAATGATACATTTTTAACCAGAACATGTGTAGGACACATCTATTTAATTTGAGTTGTGGAATTAATATATTTAAAACACATTAAACAGCCATGTAATAAAACTTTCTTCCTCATTATAATTGCCCACTAAATAAGTTCCAATAAACAGCATTTTATGAGACTATTCATGTAATTAGTTAATGGGTTGAGAATGGTTTGGCTGCGTGCGTATTGTTAGAGTTGCAAATTAATTCACACACAGAGGATTTTTGCACGCACACACAGCGGCTGAGCTTGCATGGGAATGTGCGTACACGCACGTAAGTGTGCGGGTACTTTAAGACCACTCCCATTTGGGTACCATTGCGAACACTTACATTTGCATGTGGTATGGGTGTCGCTTCTAATAGTGCATGTGTGCTTTTGCAATTCGCACGGGTGTGTGCGAATGTGCATGCAAAAAAATCAACCAGAGTAAGGTCCTATGTGTGGATCTGAGCCCTCAAACATCGCAATGGACCAGAGAGTAGCTGCCAGGAGGAAGAGACAGGAGCCTTACCATAAAATGGGAGATTGTGAGCTTAGAAAGTGCAGCACTAGCTCTATTATGTTTGCGTATTTCTTTATTATATGTTTATCCTTTTCCTGACCACTTTTCTTATTTAAATGTTTGAAAGAGCCTAAACTATAGAATCTATAGTGTAGGCCAGGGGTCTTCAACCTTTAAGACAGTGTGGGCCACATAAAAAAATTAAACAAAGCCCGAGGGCCACTAAGCTCTACTGTGGAATTTAGCACAGCTCTTAATAGATAGACAGCACAGCCCCCGCATAGATAGTTGGCACAGCTGCCCATACACATAAACCCTGCCCCCAATATATAGTCAGCACCAGGGCTATTTCTAAACAATTAGGGTCCCAGTGCGAACAGAATAAAAATGCAGCGCCCCATACATAATTTGGTTTTAAAGAAATTGCGCGTGCCGTAGGCGCTTGCTCCCAAAAAGGGGTGTTGTCTAATTATAAGAGTGTGAACTAGCAGGAAAACAATTACCTGACACCTCACTTTTGCAACCTGCATGACCAGACATTGGTTACCGCAGGAATGGTTGTTGTCCTTTCACGCTTAAGATGGCTGTCTAAAGGCCCCACAGTGACATATAAACATGAAGGCCCATTATACCATGATGCCCATTACACATTAGGCCACACACCATGATGCCCATTACACATTATGCCACACACCGTGATGCCCGTTGCACTTTATGCCACACAGTGATGTCCATTGCACATTTTGCCTCACACCATGATGCCATTTGCACATTATGCCTCACACCATGATGCCCATTGCACCTTGCACTATAAGGCCCCCAATACTCCTGCTTATGCATATGATGCCCCCAGCAGTGCCTCTCACAAAATGCCACCAGTAGTATCCCTCATAAAATGCCACCAGTAGTGTCCCTCATAAAATGCCACCAGTAGTGTCCCTCGCAAAATGCCCTAGTATTGCCCTCCATAGTTGGCACATTGGACAGCATGCCAGCCCTCCCTTAGTCAGCACCACATTGCACTGCCAGCCCACCCTCCCCATAGTCAGCACCTTCCCCATACACAGGGCCACATTGCACTGC
Source organism: Crinia signifera (assembly GCF_055691185.1). Taxonomy (NCBI): domain Eukaryota; kingdom Metazoa; phylum Chordata; class Amphibia; order Anura; family Myobatrachidae; genus Crinia; species Crinia signifera. Next base: position 90,350,732 of record NC_139221.1, read on the forward strand.
CAGCCCCACCTCCCCCATAGTCAGCACCACATTTCAGAACAGCCAGCCACCCACCCCATGTCCAGCACAACATTGCAAAAGGCAGCCAGCTCACCTCACCCCCCCCCCCCCCCATAGTCAGCAAAGAAAACATTGCAGAGAGCCCCCCCCCAGTCAGCACCGCGTTAGCGAGCCGGCTTCACCCTCCCCTAAGGTACCTGCATTAATCTTAGTGTCCCTGGCAGAGGGCTGCTGCTGGCAGCGGCGGCTGTCTTCACTTGAAAGGAGCAGGCAGGGACGGGTGTGCGACATCAGAGGCTGGCGGCAGGGTGCACGGCGTCAGAGGCTGGCGGCGGTTGTCACTCCCGGCTGTCTTCTCTGAAAGGGCATGGGCGGAACGGGTGTGCGGCGCTGGCATCAGGAAATACACAATGGGCATATCTGCACACAGTCCTGCCCGCCCCAGTAAGCACATCCACCTCCGCCGCATCCCACTAAGGGACTAGCGCGGAAGGTTTTTTTAACAGCTTTTTTTAAATTATTTAAACGGCATTAACTGGATTACATTTAGAAACTCCCCTCTAAAATCCTGTATTTTGCCACTGAGAGAATACATAAAAACACACACACACACCAAGAGCATACATGCACACACACAGCATACATACAAAAACACACAGAGAGCATATATACATACACACACACACACGCGCACGCAATACAGCACTAACCATAAAAGAAGTGGACAGGAGGAGATCCGTGGTCTGCTTCTGCTGGGGCTCCTCCTGCTCTTTAGCTCCCTCTGCTGCTGCCAGAGTGCTCTGCTGTCCCTGGAGCTCTGTATAAGCAATAGCAGCCCTGCTCCCGTTGTGCCACGCAGGAGGCTCTGGATGGACCCTGCAGAGACAGAGATATCCATTTGGCTCTGTCTACAGGGACAGGGCCCATAAGAGACAAGGGGCCTGGGTTTAGGTACGTACCCCCTGGAACCCCCCCTTAATCCAGACCTGGCTGCAGCATTCCCCTCTTCTCCGCTTAATCACTCATCACATGGGTGGGAACAGTTGCCGGTGGTTTTCCTGCTTACTCAGTCCCCAGTGAGACAGGCTGCATGGTATATGATGGTCAAACCCTGGGGTCCAGGTCCGGTGCTAGTGTGTTCAGCGCCCTCCTGCAAATTTTAATTTTGCACCTCACCCAACACCCTGGTGTTGGGTGAGGTGGATTGGTGATCTTCTGCCTCCGGGTGCTGCAGCAGTGCTTCCTGCAATCCCCCACTGCGGCCCCTGTCTTGTGCCGCTTATTCCGTTCCTGGCTCCGGTAGTGGGTGAGTATACGTGGGCGTGGAGTGGAGCTGATGTGACTCCTTGAGAGGTGCCAATCCCGCTGTAGTCTCTCCTGGAACACCCCCATGTGTACCGCCCAACGCCATCTTGGTGAGACATTGTCTTTCTGGGGCACTTTCAAATCCTAAATCCTCCACACGCTCTGCCACTCTTTTATCAGCACCAGTATCATTGTAGCTTTATACATTGCATTATATCTATACTGGGAGTACCCTTTATGTGCTGGACTCTACCTTCTATTCATTGTGCTGCTGATTGCTGCCTACATTCTCAAAGCTGCCATGTTATTTTACACATTTGATGGTGTGCTAGCCACCGCCATTTTCCTCTGTGACCAGTGTACAGCTGAAGGTCTGTCTCTTTGGTGACTCCCTGTTCGGTCTGTTACGTATTGGATCATGGAGTCCTCTGTCCATCAAATGCTACGTGCGGTTTACAGCTCTACCGCCAGGCTCCTTAGAAGGATGGATGATATACAGGGTCATATCCTGTCCTATACCTACTCCCCTGAGTGGTGTGCCGAGATTGTTGAGGATTCCCTGCCTATACTTATTGATCCTGTGAATCTTGCTACTCCCATGCAGGTTCTTACTCCTTTCCTATGATCATAGGCGTGCGCAAGGGGGGTGCCAGGGGTGCACAGGCACCTCCTAATCATAGCTGAGGGATGGGGCTTTCCAACGAGCCCAGCCCCGTGTCTCTAGCCCCCTGGGAACCGGAGATACTGCCAGGCAAAGCTGGAACGTTTTTCCTATAGAATAACATGGGACCCGCTAATTCCGACCCCCACCCAGTTCAATGGCTGCCAGTTCCCCCTTCGGCATCACTGAAGCTCGAGGTTGATTTCAGTCGAACCCAAATCGCTGGGCCTTCAATCTGATACCAGGCGGATCCATATGGATTATTTGATTCCAGGGATATTGAGGTTAAACCGTTTTTGTTTTTTTTTGTTTGTATGTGTGTGTGTGTGTGTGTGTATACTATGTGTGCGGGCGGGCATTTGCCCCTGGGCACTTGGGGTACAAGTGTCCCGTGCCCGCCACAGCCTCCTTCCCTTTTGAGCGGCTGACCAGATGCTGCCTGCCGCTGACAGGTAAAGTAGCTTCAGTGTGCGGCGTGCAGCATCCGGCCAGCGGCTCAAAAGGGAAGGAGGCTGCGGCTCCGGTGGGCATCTTATAAGAAGAGTGCACAGCGCTACCCGGAAGTGCGGATTCACGGGAGCGCTGGTGTGCAATGCGCACCCCCAGCAATGAGCATGGAACTCCCCTTGTCAACGAGCATTTAAACACCCCCTTCCCAGGGAGCATGTGACTCCTGGCAAAGAACATTTCACATCCCCCCCCCCATGACATAATCTGTAATGGCCATCACAGTCTGAGGCGTAACGTGTAATGGGCATCATGGTGTGAGGCACCTGATACCAGGCGGATCCATATGGATTATTTGATTCCAGGGATATTGAGGTTAAACCGTTTTTGTTTTTTTTTGTTTGTATGTGTGTGTGTGTGTGTGTGTGTATACTATGTGTGCGGGCGGGCATTTGCCCCTGGGCACTTGGGGTACAAGTGTCCCGTGCCCGCCACAGCCTCCTTCCCTTTTGAGCGGCTGACCAGATGCTGCCTGCCGCTGACAGGTAAAGTAGCTTCAGTGTGCGGCGTGCAGCATCCGGCCAGCGGCTCAAAAGGGAAGGAGGCTGCGGCTCCGGTGGGCATCTTATAAGAAGAGTGCACAGCGCTACCCGGAAGTGCGGATTCACGGGAGCGCTGGTGTGCAATGCGCACCCCCAGCAATGAGCATGGAACTCCCCTTGTCAACGAGCATTTAAACACCCCCTTCCCAGGGAGCATGTGACTCCTGGCAAAGAACATTTCACATCCCCCCCCCCATGACATAATCTGTAATGGCCATCACAGTCTGAGGCGTAACGTGTAATGGGCATCATGGTGTGAGGCGTAACATGTAATGGGAATTACACGTACAACGTGTAATGGGCATTATGGAATGTTGTATACTATGTAATGGCTGTGTGATGTGTAATATGCATGTAAGTATTTGTTAATTTTTGGCGCGCGCCTTCGACGTGCACAGTCCCTATTGTCCCTGTTTTAATAATATTTTTTTAAGCCCTAACATAATTTGTAATGGGCATTACGATGTGTGGCATGTGTGATGGGCATTATTGTGCGTGACATTATGTCTAGTGTGTTTCATTATGTGTAATAATAGGAGATGATGAACACGCCCAGTAGATAGTGATGGACACGCCCCCTCCAATGGTGCACCCCCTAATAAAACGGGCTGCGCACGCCTATGCCTATGATCCGTACCAAAATTTAGTTTATTTGCTCTTCCATAGCTGAATGTTTTGCTGATGATGCAATTCACCTACTGATTCCTCTTTTAATACAGATGGAAATGATCCTGGAACCTGGAACTTGTTGTTAAAATATCCTGGACGTTCTCCTGTTTACCCTCGAGCGACTGGGGATGAGTCTCCTGAGCTAACTTTGCTCCTTCAAGGGATCTATTGTTGGCCGGACTAGTCTTTTATATTCTTTTATGTGCTATTATAATTTAAGATTTTTTTTCTGCTTGCCGTTATTTTTAACACAGGTGGACATTTCTGCACCCTGTTTGTATTATGTTATATTTGACACATTCTGTATCGTGCTCTCCATGACTGCACATTATAAAAATGTTGATGTATGTTCTGCATACTTAATAGCCACTGAGTCAACATCCTATTCTATCCATATGTCTACTACCCGTACATTGGTGGGAGGGTTATACTCTAATGTTACTTCCCTATCCTGATGGTATTTAATTGGTGGGCAATAGGTCAATGCCCCCATTATTCCATATTTCCTTTATCTGTCTGAGGTCATAATCCATACTGCTTTCTATGTCACAAGCTTATTGCCCCGTTTAGTCCATGTAATAGTTATCCTTTAATTGGGGGGGGGGATAGAGGACGTAGGGTAGAATTTTTGGTAAATTTAGCCAACACAGGGTAGTTTATGTCCTGTGAGTAGATAGTTCTGGATAGGTTTTGGCTAAGACCACTAATTTACCGCCTCTTTATGTTTAATGGTGAGATTGGGTTTAGGTAGATAGTAGGGAGGGGGTAGATCGGTATTGGGATCCAAGTATGCCTGGGTTGGGGGTAGGCTGTACAGGGTGGGGGGTTATAGGGGGGTCAGTAACTACTGTAAGGCAGCCCCAGCTGCCACTTGGGGGAGCAAGCTGCAGTGGGGTCTGTGTGGGCACCAGCACCCAATGACATGCTGCTGACTGCCGTTGCCCACTGAGCTGAGCACCAGATACGAGTCAGCTGAATTGCGGGTGCGGCCATGGCAGAGACGACAAATCCCCCCACTGATTCAATTGACTGTACACAGAGCTGGATATTGGCTACTGTGTACAGGATGGGTGGGCGGATGGGCAGGCGGCCTGGGATGTGTGGGAGACAATGGAGGCAGCAGTGTCTGCTGGAAAAAAGATCGGTCACTACTGTGGCCTTAGAGTGCGCCTGGAGGAGTTGTGTCGCAGAAGCTGCAGTTTCGAAAATGGGATGTCAGTCCCAAACAACTATGGTAAAGAAAAGGGGAGGGTGAAACTGCGCTTAAACTGAAATATGCAACAGGTGTAGGTAAAAGTACAAATATTTATTAATATAAAATATTGAATATAAAACATATATAAAGCGGGATTACATATCCCATAAAAGCATGAGTACCATATGCGTAATGTGTGAGATTATAGTCACCCACAATGTGCTGCACAGTCCTGAGTCCGTTCCTAGATTGCCTCTGTAGTATTGTCCCGATTCACTTGATTAGGAGAATATTATCTCCACTCCAGGGAGCTCCTTGATGTTTGGTAGGTGCTCTACCTGGGATTAGATGATGGGGACCAGGGAGCACTAGATATTGTTAGGTGCTCTACCCGGTTGTGGATGTTGTAGCCCCAAATTGTAGGTGGATGATGGTGGGGACCAGGGAGCGCCAGATGTTGTTATTAGGTGCTCTACCTGGTGATAGATGTTATGGCCCCAATTGCAAACTGTTGGGATGAAGTTCCAAGGCTGGTTCGGTCACAGGATGGAGGTGATGTCTGCAGATAAGCTGTGGGTGTCCTAGGGTCTCATTCACCGACGCGTTTCGCTGTGTAAGCTTTATCAAGGTGATGCTTCTGGTATCATGGAATAGTGTTTATATACCCTCTCTATTAGAGATAATAATTACCACCTGTTGCATGTTAATTACTGAGAGCTAATCTCATAAACATTTTCCACATCCAAAGTTATCATGAAGAATAGGAGACAAAACTATAACTATTGATAACCTTTTTGTGCAAAAACGAGCGTTGTAAAGTACATAAAAATGGAGTTTATTAATTTCTATACATCAGACCCGTTTCCGGATATCCGGATACCTCATTTCCGGGTCAGGTGAACCGCACATGCGTTCCACCAGTCCTGAGCGTTCCAGCTGCTATTACAGCCTATTGTGCCCTTAACAAAGATGGCGCGAAGCGCACTTCCGGGTCCTGTACAGCGCGATATGCTCCTTCCCGGATTATTGAGCTTATACTGCGTGTTGCCCAGTAATCTGTCCCTCTTTTACGGGGAACGGATGGAGGGGAACTTTATGTTCCTATCTGCAGTGTCTCTTTACTCGGGGAGCGCATGTGCAGTTGTACATAGTTACATTCGGGATACTTGTGGATTATTAGCACCTAGATCCACTCAGCATAGCATACATATATAACATAGTATTTAGCATAACAGTTATAGAAGATATTAAGTTTATATCAGAAATTAGGGATTTGTTCATTCGCTATATTAGCTATCTGCATATTATTTGCGTGTCCTAGATGATATTCATGGACATACACGATATTACAGTCAAGAAACAGATTAGGTACAAATGTCTATGATGATATAATATTTTGGTTAGTACTGTATATATGAGCATATATAGTCCGATAGCATATGTTTCTGACCTGTATAATTCTATACCGTTAGAATATATTTTAGACCTAATATGATTTTACATGGTCAAAATTATGACTATATCCTCATACAGAAGGGATATTCTTTTTGGTTAGATTACAATCTAGGGATGATATATACAAGGACATATACAGAGAACTAGAAGGATACTAAGAAACTGGAAAGACACTATAGAACACCAAAAAATACTAATACAAAGGGGGGGGGGGGGGGCACATGGTAAGTGGGGGGAATTTTAGTACACAAATCAGTTTATGGACAAATGGGGTAGGGGTGGGGGGGAGATCCATATGGACTTTATTTGATAGTTAAATCACTGCACACCCACCCGGTGTTTATGCGGTTAATTGTATTGGGGATTTATATTCCCGTTCCCATTGAGATACGTGGTCTGGGTTCTGCATACCTCGTGACACACTTTATTATTAGTTATATTTGGTGTTTTTGGACATTGTGGTGCTAAATGCTGCATAAGCATTTAATTATATATTAACTTTGGTGTTGTGTTTGTTTGGTGAATTTTAATGAATGGGAACGCCGCGTTACCATAGCAACGGGGACGCCTCGCTATTGATATCCTGTCTGTGCGCCCGCTGATGCTGCTCTCCGGGTCCCCGGCCAGCGTTTTCAGTTCCACTTCCGGTCCTTTGGTTCCTGGGAGATGGACGATGACGCGGCTGAGGGATACGGCGCAGACATGGCGGGAACGCGACAGTGATCTGGCGTGGAGCGGACCCTGACTATTGGTAAGTGTGGTGCATTCCACCTGTATTTAAGTGGTCATATATACATGCATTTGGTGGCTATCCTTTGAGAAAGGCGTATGTTCGCCGAAACGGTCCGTCAGGACACTGCCCATGGTGTGGACTTTCACTGTGCTGCTGCCACTTATAAGATGTGGATTTCTAAGAGCTGCTGTCTACCCATGTGATGAGTATTATGATCTTACATATTAAATCACTTTTGCATTATTTGCTTGATGTGCTGGTCCTTCCATATGCAGTGAATACATTTTTGCTGCATGTGTAAACAAGCCTGTATCTAATTACGACCTGGCACTCAGAACTACTTGAGGAGTGGTGTGCGTTCCCTACACGCAACTTACAGTACTAACCAAAATATTATATCATCATAGACATATTCAGTTCACTTTCTAATTATTCATTTTTGATTATATATAAGTATAGCCTTTTGTACCTAATCTGTTTCTTGACTGTAATATCGTGTATGTCCATGAATATCATCTAGGACACGCAAATAATATGCAGATAGCTAATATAGCGAATGAACAAATCCCTAATTTCTGATATAAACTTAATATCTTCTATAACTGTTATGCTAAATACTATGTTATATATGTATGCTATGCTGAGTGGATCTAGGTGCTAATAATCCACAAGTATCCCGAATGTAACTATGTACAACTGCACATGCGCTCCCCGAGTAAAGAGACACTGCAGATAGGAACATAAAGTTCCCCTCCATCCGTTCCCCGTAAAAGAGGGACAGATTACTGGGCAACACGCAGTATAAGCTCAATAAATCCGGGAAGGAGCATATCGCGCTGTACAGGACCCGGAAGTGCGCTTCGTGCCATCTTTGTTAAGGGCACAATAGGCTGTAATAGCAGCTGGAACGCTCAGGACTGGTGGAACGCATGTGCGGTTCACCTGACCCGGAAATGAGGTATCCGGATATCCGGAAACGGGTCTGATGTATAGAAATTAATAAACTCCATTTTTATGTACTTTACAACGTTTGTTTTTGCACAAAAAGGTTATCAATAGTTATAGTTTTGTCTCCTATTCTTCATGATAACTTTGGATGTGGAAAATGTTTATGAGATTAGCTCTAAGTAATTAACATGCAACAGGTGGTAATTATTATCTCTAATAGAGAGGGTATATAAACACTATTCCATGATACCAGAAGCATCACCTTGATAAAGCTTACACAGCGAAACGCGTCGGTGAATGAGACCCTAGGACACCCACAGCTTATCTGCAGACATCACCTCCATCCTGTGACCGAACCAGCCTTGGAACTTCATCCCAACAGTTTGCAATTGGGGCCATAACATCTATCACCAGGTAGAGCACCTAATAACAACATCTGGCGCTCCCTGGTCCCCACCATCATCCACCTACAATTTGGGGCTACAACATCCACAACCGGGTAGAGCACCTAACAATATCTAGTGCTCCCTGGTCCCCATCATCTAATCCCAGGTAGAGCACCTACCAAACATCAAGGAGCTCCCTGGAGTGGAGATAATATTCTCCTAATCAAGTGAATCGGGACAATACTACAGAGGCAATCTAGGAACGGACTCAGGACTGTGCAGCACATTGTGGGTGACTATAATCTCACACATTACGCATATGGTACTCATGCTTTTATGGGATATGTAATCCCGCTTTATAGATGTTTTATATTCAATATTTTATATTAATAAATATTTGTACTTTTACCTACACCTGTTGCATATTTCAGTTTAAGCGCAGTTTCACCCTCCCCTTTTCTTTAGCAGTGTCTGCTGGTCTATCTTTCTCTCTCCTGCTTCAGCTTCTCCGTTATGCGTGTGACGTCATCACGTTACGAACTGGGGAAACACACTGGAGAGAAGCCCAAGGGGGGAGGCGCTAAAAACTTTTTGTCAGGGGGCAGCAAAATTTAAAGTTACGCCACTGAGGGGGGTTGTGTTGGGGTTTTTTTTTTTTCAATGTATATTTTCCTTATGCTAAGAGGACATTATAACCAGGGCCGGCGCCACCACTAGGCCACTGGAGGGCGGTAGTGAGCTGGAACTAGAAGAAGGCGAAGCTGCCAGCTGCAGGAGACTCCACAGCAACAAGTGCAGCTTGTGAGTAATTATTCGGACCCCCCCTGCCCCCGCCGGAGCCCTCCCGTGTACATGGCTGCGCTGACAGACAGTAGTCAGTCAGTCGCCCGGTCATCAGGCCGGCTACAGAAGCCAGCGGGAAACTTCGGCGGCGGGCGGCGGCAGCCCCTGCCCCCGCTGGCAAGACTGTGGTAAATCCACTGCCCCCCCCCCCCCCCCACCCGGTAGCCGTGCGCTTAGACACCAACACAGGCCTGCAAATATCCGGCGGGTGGAGGAGCCGCCGCCGCCCGCCCCCTCCTACCCACCCAGCTACTCAGTGTCATAGTCTGATCTGCCAGTCATCTGGATGGTGGCGTGGCAGTCATTATTTTACAAGGTGGCGCTTCCTCCCTCTATAGGGGGGGGGGGCATCTCCTATAGGATCATGGTGGCAGTATAGGATCATGGTGGCAGTAATTTTTTTTACAAGGTGTCGCTTCCTCCCTCTATAGGGGGGGGCATCTCCTATAGGATCATGGTGGCAGTAATTTTTTTTTACAAGGTGTCACTTCCTCCCTCTATAGGGGGGGGGTGGTATCCTGTAGGTTTTCCTAGGGCGCCTAGATGCCTTGCACCAGCCCTGCGTACGGCGACGTACACCGTGGTGTTTGTGCGGCGCTTACGCCACGCCCATACCAGCGTAAAATCAAATGTACAAAACAAGGCGTCCATTCTAAGTTTGATTTTGTACTCATTGCCAGATTTTAATCACTATGAACAACTGCACCTTTAGCCAGACATAAATTATATCTGTGAATGTTCTTTTGTACTGTGCACTTGTTTGGTATGTACAACAAATGACAGTAACCCATTCCATATGTTAATCCAGTCCACAACTCATGCAATAGTAATCACTGCTTACATCCAAATCACATGTGATAGGCCTCTCAATACTGGCTTGATGCTAGGTACATTTGAATCCACATCTATAGTGTGGGCCGGTATAAGGTTAGTGTTTAAATGGCACCATGGCCTAATAATGGGAAAAGCTTTTGCTCTATTTTGAATGTATGTGGTGTATTGGGTTCACACCAATAAGGCTGTCTAATTTAGTACCTTGTAGAGATATTTGTTACTGTATATTGTTGAACACTATTTTACCTGGTGTTTACTGCCATGTTTGCTAAGTATATTTTGTACCCTACTTCTTTCACTCTGTCTGTTTTGTATGTGTTGGTGATGTGGTTATTGGTGGCAATATTAGTTGCATACGGTAAGTAATGCGAAGGGCAGCTCAGCGATGCCAAGGTATAGCAAGCGTTTGGCGGTGCAATGTTTTAGCCGATTGTTGTAGCGCATACACACTGTGCATGTAAAAATGAACAATAAAGTTAATACCAAATAACAATCTTACCAACCAATTACAGTACATGATTGTTTGTGATGCCCCATTGGTAAAATGGCGACCTCCCAGCGTGCTGCGCCTTTCACCACAGCAGAGCTGAGGGCCCTGGTCTCTGTAATGGAGACCAGGCTAGGGCGTGCGGGGCCCTTTATTAGTAACGCGCAAAAGCGGCGGGCGTATGTTGCTGCCCGCCAACGAATTTTCGCACGCACACAGATGCGGAGGTCCGTGGCGCAATTGGAGCGCAGGTGGTCCGATCTGCGGCGACGGCAGCCTGATCTTCTGCAGCGCCTAAGGCTGCAGATCTCAAGATGTGAGTTTCTATGCAAATATTACATATTTACCAGTGAATGATTTAAGTAGATTATTTATGTAAATGTGGGTAAATGGCTGTTAATGATTTGAAAATGCCTTCACTATATATGTGTTACTTCCTCTTTGACATGCTGTAATGTGGGTATAATATGTCATTGTTTTTGGTGAATGATGATTCAAAAAATAATGTGCCATAATTGACACTCTGCATTTTTATTTTTTTAACAGCACGTGAACGCGCAAGACAGGCCCGGGAGGAGGCCGAGGAGGAGCAGGGCCGGGAGGAGGTGGCAGAGGAAGAGGTTGCGGAGGAGGAGGTGGCAGAGGAAGAGGTTGCGGAGGAGGAGGTGGCAGAGGTGGAGGTGCCAGAGGAGGTTGCGGAGGAGGAGCTGGCAGAGGTGGAGGTGCCAGAGGAGGTTGCGGAGGAGGAGGTGGCAGAGGAAGTGGCAGAGGAGGAGGTGGCAGAGGAAGTGGCAGAGGAAGTGGTGTCGGAGGAGGAGGCCTGTGAGGTGCAAGTGGCAGAAAGTGGTAGGTATACATAATGCATCACTAATAATTTTTGGGCCTACTATTTGTTATGTAGCACTGCAGAATCAATTGTGGGTACTTGTTTCCTAGCACGGCCACAATCGCGGGCATCGTGTGCCTTAACTTTAAGGCACACGATGCCCGCGATGCCCGCGATTTCCCCATAGGCTTCAATGTTAAAATATTTTAACATTGAAGCCTATGCGCGTCCGACGCGATGCCCCCGATTTCTCCATAGGCTTCAATGTTAAAATATTTAAACATTGAAGCCTATGCGATGGACCCGATTTGTCCATAGGTTTCAATGTTAAAATATTTTAACATTGAAAATGAGTGCATTTACCATAGGTAAAAATGGGAAATGGCCCAATATGGGCCATTTCTCATTGGGTATGGCCCCGTCATATGTGTGTAAAAAATAATGGCCCCCCATTGTGACCGCCACCCCCACGATTGACGCGAACCTGAAGCGTGGCGAGCGCAGCGAGCCTGCGAGGGGCGGCAGTGCGCGTCCTCCGACCTTTTCATTCCCCTACTATCCACGTCGGCGTGGAGTTGAGAATATATAGTGTGGCGAGCGTAGCGAGCCACCGAGCCCGAAGCGTGGCGAGGGGACGCGGATACCTGTCCCCCCTCTCGTGGGCTTCACAGGTATCCACGTCCCCTCGCGGGGCTCGCCACGCTTCGGGCTCGGTGGCTCGCTACGCTTGCCACACTATATATTCTCAACTCCCCGCCGACGTAGATAGTAGGGGAATGAAAAGGTCGGAAGATGCGCACCGCCGCCCCTCGCGGGCTCGCTGCGCTCGCCACGCTTCGGGTTCGCGTCAATAGTGGGGGTGGCGGCCACAATGGGGGGGCCATTATTTTTTGCACACATGCCGGGGCCATAGCCAATGAGAAATGGCCCGTATTGGGCCATTTACCTTTTTTTTCTATGTTAAATGTACTCAGTTTAAATGTTAAATTTTTTTAACATTGAAGCCTATGGAGAAATTGGGTACATCGCGTCGGTCGCGTCGTGTGCGTTTTGGTATGCACCCGACGCAACCGACGCGATTTTTTCCGACACGACCACCACGATAGAAATCGTGGTGGCCGTGCTAGGAAACAAGAACCCAATTGTGTTTTACTATAGTATTAAGTAAAAAACCAAAGTGGGTAACAACAGACACACTTAGGGGTTAGATAGGGTGACCAAGTCATCCCTTTCATCCGGTACACATCTTAATGACACAGGTTCTGGGGATGGCTTTCAGCTCGATTTTAACTGCCACAGAACCTGTGTAGTTAATCTGTATCCTGGATTAAAGGGATGACTTGGTCACCTTAGGGTTACAGGCCCCTGCTGCAAGCGTACAATCTGTAGCCTCATATAGGTGAATAGAGTTTATAGTTGATTTATATTTACAAACTAGATTAAGTATGGCATTAATGGAGTATGGGCAGGCGTGGCTTATAATGGAGTCACAAGTGGTCAGTGCCCATGGGCCCTCCTCTAGCTAGGCACCCCCTGTGGTTGGCATGTATTTTTGCCAACATAATTGTTGGTTGATTTTGACTTAATAATGATTTTGTGCATGGGAGTGGGTTAGTGCTGCAGCTTCACCTAACTGGCAATATGACAATGATTAATGGAGCAGAACATCAGCAGCCAAGCCATCCATGATTGCACAAGTGTACTGTGCATTCCTGAGAGTTGACTAAGTCCCATGCCACGTTGCATCAGAGAACAGAGACTGAGAGGTTTTTGATGAGTTGTGATTGGTGGAGCTCATTACATGCTTCTCATGTCCAAGGACAACAGCAGCAGCAGCTTAGTCATGGGTGGGTTGGGATTCAGAGGGAGCACTATGACTGTTAGGTCTCCTACAGAGTAAAGGGTAGAGGGACAAAAACAGGCTTTTCATGTGGTATGTATGTATGTATGTATGTATGTATGTATGTATGTATGTGTGTCATATATATCTATCTATATCTATATATACATATATATAAATATCTACATATATATATATATATATATATATATATATTTATGTAAACTTGAATGTTGTGAATTTATGTATGACTATGTTAAATGTATTAATGAATAGCCATAGTAATTTTGTACCCCTACATGCCCACAGATTACCCTAGCCAAGTAGATGAGGGTGTCCGTGGGGCCCTCCTTCGCATGAGGCACCACCTGCAGCTATTGTCGGCGGACCTACAGGACTTGACAGACCTGCTCCTGTAATTTTTGTTTATATTTGTATCCCCCTTTTTGTGAATATTTTGTTAAAAAAAATAATTGTTGTTGACAGTTAGAAGTTGTGTGTGTGTTTTTTGGACATTAAACAGTATATGTGTAAATTTAATAACAATATTTGTCACTTGCAAAAGGTAAATACTGTATATAGATGTATGTTATTGTAGTGTGCACAACCTTGCAATACACAAATGTACTATAATTGTAGAGCAAATAACATTATCCAAACAACAAAATACACACACACTGTGTTTATAACTGTTGGTAAGTTTGCTTTAGTATGTGTTAGTAATAATTAGCACATTGTAGAATATTGCATTTGACGTGCAATTATTATATAATATGCATACATAAATCTGAGGTAAAGGGGTAACAATGAATGAATAGCACTTCACATGATGTAAGGGTTAATGTAAAGTGGTAGTAATGTGTTTAATGTGTTTAAGTATCTATTAGGATTTAATTGATTCCAATTACAAACAAACAATTTTTAATGAGGTAGCCTAATTGCATAAGTGTGTCTTGTGACAGATTTCTGAGTTCAGAGAATAGTCGTGAGTTTTGCGGAAATACACCGCATCGGTGCGTACGTGCAGCTTCACGTTCGTTCTGATGCTGTAAGACCATGCAGAATCTTTGTGTGGCCACCGCACACGCACGGTTTGGATGTTGTCCGTAAACACACCCTCTTCTTAGAGAGCGAGTCCGTCCGAATGCGGAGGACCTGTGGGTGTTTCTTCTTACAATGTCCGCACAGCGTGGCGTGCGGTCCGCATAGCGTGGCGTGGGGTTCGCTCCGAAAGAATTCGGAAATTTACGCACCAACCAGAATAACCTCCATTGTGACAATGTGGGGTATTTAGCTCAGTAGAGTGTCTAGTGGTGTGTTATTTCGGTACTGAAAATGACAAGCACCTAAACACTGGCCCAGAAGTGGAAGGCAGATTACGGAATAAGTTATATTAACGATCACTTCAAAAGCTGTAAGTATTTATCACTGTAAGGACCCCCCCCCCCCCCCAACAAATAAAACCCACAGGTTTTTCTGGATATTTCATTTTTTTTTAAATACACGGATACGGGAGAGCTGACCTGTATTAATTTATCAGGTAAGAGGCTCATTAGGAGAGTTCCAAATGTAGCTATGCTATGATTTAGGATATTGTTTGCATAGGCAGAACTCTGGGAGGCAATGGAGTTATCTGCCGCTGGGCTCCTGCTTCAAAGGGGGCCCCTCTCCTCCCCTGCTAGTTTAAATCAGTTAATTGAAAGCTGTTGATATTGCTTGTTGCTGAGCTCTCTCTCTCTCTCTCTCTCTCTCTCTCTCTCTCTCTCTCTCTCTCTCTCTCTCTCTCTAGATAGATAGATATATGTAGAAATGTAGAACACATACCGTACATATTTCAGAACAGATATATATATATATATATATATATATATATATATATATATAGCTTCTGGATGCTCGGCATTCTAGGTACACGGAATAGTCAATCTGTATGTCGCCGGGTGCCCTCTCCAGTGTTGATTTTGGATATATATATACGGTGCTGCGGGCGGCACTCTCAGGCTTTAAACAGAGCTGGCTAACTATAGAATAAAGCCAACTGTCAGGTGGTGATACCTGGAGAGTGCTGCCCGCAGCACCGTATATATATATATATATATATATATATACATATATTTACAATATTTATATATAATTTAAGGTTGTGTGTGTGTGGGGGGGGTGGGGGTGGGGGGCACCAATATATATATCTTGCTTCCGGGCAACTGTGACAAACTTGCGCCACTGATTATTTGTATATTATTTGTATGCACCTCTTGTGTACTGTGTGTGTTTATAACAATGCTTTCAAGAATGCACAAAAATACCTTATTAAATGTTTGTGCTGTGATTGGAGTAATTCACTGGTAAGTGATTCTTGAGTGTGTGCCATCACAAAAATTAATATTTCATGTTGATGTCTACTGTTTGTACTTCAATGCTTGTAGCTACCCACTTAACGTTGTTGTTAGGAGTAGAATAGTTGATATTTAAATTACTGTAAGCATGTAATATCCAATGCAAATGTAAGTTTTTTTGTCTGTTTTGATCTGTCATATTAATGTTGCAGTTAATGTTGATGCTTGCGCCCTTGGAGCCTGATTCAGGTTTGCTCGGAAAGCTGAGAACCTTGCAGCTTACCGAGCACCTGAGACGCCACCCTTCCAAATGCCTGCCCCCACCTCTTGACAATCTAATGATTTCTTCTGCCTTCGCAAATAGAAGTCAATGAAAACTGACTTTTATTTGTGTGCGCCTGGACGAAGATGGAGCAGACGGCTGACATCAGCCACCCGCAACCAGCAAGCATCGGCCCGCCCGCATACCCATGGGAACGTCCAGAGTTTTCATGGGGACACCCATAAAACAATGGCCGTTCGCATGGTCCCGTGACTTCACTGCCCCCCGACCCTCCCTCCACACAACGAACGGCCCAGCAATTGTGTAACTCGCCTAGACCATTCGTTGCCATGGACTGTACATGTGCAAATATGTGTTTGGACATGCGCAGACCCCCCAAACATCAGAACCGGGACCGAATTCATCCCTGTCCCAATGAACAAGAATCACCCCCTTGGTTCAGTGGGGCTGTCCCCAGTGTTCCCTCTAAGCTGTGCAACTTGACGAGCGTGCGCACAGACATTACAACAGAGCGCACAAAGCAGCAGTGGTCCCTTTTTGCAGTTGTGGACTCAATTAATGTGTGTTTCACCCATTAACTACATTGTGTACTGTGTTTTGAATATTTAAATGTTTAATATCATTTTGAAGTAAAGTTAACACAAATGCTGGACGTCATTTTCCAGTTATATATAAGTGACGCACAAAAATTTTAATTTCCTTCCAAAGTTGCACAGCCAAAATCTTTTGCCGCACAAAGCCTTTGTGAAATTAGAGGGAACATTGGCTGTCCCCCTTATATTCCAGTGGTTTTGTGATTAGCATTAAATGGAAAGCAAAAGTTACTTTTACTTTTATCACCCACAGGAGGCAAATCCTCATTTCTGTTGTTTTTATCCTCTCCAAGCTGTGGGATGTCTGTGTCTGTGTCAATATACAGTATGTGCAGTATCTAGTGTAGGCTAGATTCTGGATGAGCAAGAACAGACTATACAGCAGCATAAATGGTATACAGTACATGTATTAATTGTTACTTTGTCATAGAATGATTACCATATCTAAAACATATAGGTGATACGGTTGTCCTTAGCAACCATTTCATTTCCGTATTTCAAACATATTGGCCCTGATTCTGGTTCATACGTTCCCCTGCATGTTCGCACAGGGGCACGATTTTTAGCAACTGCGCATGTGCATAAACTTTTATGCGCATATGCAGCCACTTTGGGTGAGCAGGCGTGTCAGATTGCTCATTCGCTGGTCTGTTTGCACATAGCAGTGAGGGGTAGCTCCCATGGGAATGTCCAGCATTTCAGGGGCCTCCCCATTGAACCGCTGTGCGTTCCCATGCTATTGTGGCCATGAATCGGGGGGCGGGCAGCTGTCTTCTGCTGATGTCAGCTGCCCGCCTTCTTCTTGTACAGGGACACCGCATATCTAAGATGCCCGAGAGGTGTCCTAGGTCTGCGAGCGCTGTAGAAATCATTTGATGGTCGGCAGCATCAACTGATTTCGGCCCCGCATGCAACCTGGGAATGGATGTTTATGCAAAACATCCATTCGCATGCGTGCGGGTGCAATCTGTGTGTGGGCGGGCAGTTTTGAGATGGCCTGCAAGCTGCAAATTTCACAGGTTTGCAGGACAACCAGAATAAGGTCCCTTGTGTTTGTTTGCTATGATAACAAAACATACTTGTCAGTTTTGGATGCATTACAAAATGTCATTGTTTGAGTTTTTTTATATTTAAAATCCCTGACAAACACAAATTTCATAATCAAATCATTTGTATTAAATCCTTCCAATACCTCAGAAATATTTGTTTGAGTTGTTATTACATGATGACGTAGGAAGTTTTCAGTGCTCCGGCCTTCCACAACTCTGTGACAGGCACAGGCTGATTGGAGGCTGATTGCGGCTGACAATTATGTCACACACCCTCCCTTACGAGAATGCCTGCATTTTTTTTCCAGACAGTTCCAGAAATGTCAGGCTATGAACTACAAACGCAGACTTTCTGTCCATCAAATTGCGACGGGATTGCAATTAGATATATTTGCTATTTTCTCTATTTTGTACGGTGTCTATTCACAGGAAACAGAGGGACAGGGGGCATGGCCAGCAGTTCATAGAGGACTGGGCATGCTCACATACTGATGAAATGGGGGAGTGGTTCACAGTCACAGTATTCCCACAAGACAACGCTCATTTTTGGAGGCCACATCCTTTTTTTGACACACTTCACCTTTTTACACACTTGAGAGTTATGCACTAGGGCTTTTTTTTGGGGGGGGGACGGGGGGGACCAGTTACTCAGTAGTATATATACTTGGAGTGTGGGAGGAAACGAGACTACCCAGAGGAAACCTAGACAAGCACATGGAGAATGTGCATACTCAATTCGGCTTGCTCTGCTGTGCTCTGCTCATTGGTACATCATCTTGGTAACCTGCAATGCTATCGGCACTTCGATACAATCACGGTACCTGCACTTGCTGTGCTCTGCTCATCAGATTATCCTGACCTTCTGAGCCTGCTTTTTTCTGCTCTGTATGCTGGCCTGCATTCTTCCAGCTCACCACTAGACTCCATTCAAGGTACTAATCTGTTACAGTGTGCTTGGCCTGCACTCTTCATGTACTGTGTTTCCACCCAGCTGGCCTGCATTCTCCCAGCTCACCACCAGTAGTACGAGTTCTAGTGTGACTGATCTGCATTGTCTCAACACATCCTATGGAGCAGGACATTAGTTCACAATGACTTATCCATTGCTATTTCAGATATCTTGTCATATTCATACTGATGCATGAATAAACCTTTTATTAAACCTGCTAGGTTTATCGCCTGTTCAATCATGGCCCCATACTACAGTTTCGTCCGAGTCCATAAATAACCTTATCCGTGACAGTCACCTTCAGACAGGGCAGGGCAGATTATTTTTGGACTGTCTTGCACAGTTGTGGCTTTCTTCTATATCCCACTGGTCTATCAGTCTGCTCCTACAGTGTCTGGTGGAGGATAGATCAGAGTGCCCAACTCTGCGCCAACAGAGCTAGGTGACAAGGGGCCTTATTCTGGTTCACTCTTAGAGGCAAATTCCTTCTCAAATGGACAAAACCATGTGCACTGCAGGTGGGGCAGATGTAACATGTGCAGAGAGATTTAGATTTGGGTGAGTTATTTTGT